>NC_058081.1:55567308-55867308 GCF_014858855.1 Bufo gargarizans | reverse complement strand
CTACTTCTATAATACATAGTAATACCTACAAAAATAGTTATTACTTTACATTCCCCATATGTCTACTTCATGTTTGGATCATTTTGGGAATGATATTTTATTTTTTGAGGATGTTACAAGGCTTAGAAGTTTAGAAGCAAATCTTGAAATTTTTCAGAAATTTTCAAAAACCCAATTTTTAGGGACCAGTTCAGGTCTGAAGTCACTTTGCTAGGCTTACATAATAGAAACCACCCAAAAATGAAACCTCAAGGTATTCAAAACTGATTTTACAAACTTTGTTAACTCTTTAGGTGTTCCACAAGAATTAATGGAAAATAGAGATACAATTTTAAAATTCCACTTTTTGGGCAGATTTTCCATTTTAATATTTTTTTTTCAGTTACAAAGCAAGGGTTAACAGCCAAACCAAACTCAATATTTATGGGCCTGATTCTGTAGTTTACAGAAACGCCCCATATGTGGTTGTAAACCGCTGTATGGGCACACGGCAGGGCGGAGAAGGAAAGGAATGCCATACGGTTTTTGGAAGGCAGATTTTGCTGGACTGTTTTTATTTTTACACCATGTCCCATTTGAAGCCCTCCTGATGCACCTCTAGAGTAGAAACTCCATAAAAGTGACCCCATCTAAGAAACTAAACCCCTCAAGGTATTCAAAACTGATTTTACAAACATCGTTAACCCTTTAGGTGTTCCACAAGGATTAATGGAAAATAGAGATACAATTTCAAAATTTAACTTTTTTGGCAGATTTTCCATTTTAATAATTTTTTTCCAGTTACAAAGCAAGGGTTAACAGCCAAACCAAACTCAATATTTATGTCCCTGATTCTGTAGTTTACAGAAACACCCCATATGTAGTCGTAAACTGCTGTACGGGCACACGGCAGGGCACAGAAGGAAAGGAATTCCATACGGTTTTTGGAAGGCAGATTTTGCTGGACTGTTTTTTTGGACACCATGTCCCATTTGAAGCCCCCCTGATGCACCCCTAGAGTAGAAACTCCCAAAAAGTGGCCCCATTTTAGAAACTACGGGATAGGGTGGCAGTATTGTTGGCACTAGTTTAGGGTACATATGATTTTTGGTTGCTCTATATTACACTTTTTGTGAGGCAAGATAACAAGAAATAGCTGTTTAGGCACAGTTTTTATTTTTTGTTATTTACAACAATCATCTGACAGGTTAGATCATGTGATATTTTTATAGACCAGGTTGTCACGGATGCGGCGATACCTAATATGTATACTATTCTTTTATTTATGTAAGTTTTACACAATGATTTCTTTTTTGAAGCAAAAAAAATCATGTTTTAGTGTTTCCTTAGTCTGAGAGCATAATTTTTTCAGTTTTTGGGCGATTACCTTGGGTAGGGAATGATTTTTGTGGGGTGAGATGACGGTTTTATTGGTACTATTTTGGGGTGCGTATGACTTTTTGATCGCTTGCTATTACACTTTTTGTGATGTAAGGTGACAAAAAATTGTTTATTTAGCACAGTTTTTATTTTTTATGGTATTCATTTGAGGGGTTAGGTCATGTGATATTTTTATAGAACCGGTCGATACTGATGCGGCGATACCTAATATGCATACTTTTTTTAAATGTAAGTTTTATACAATGATTTCATTTTTGAAGCAAAAAAAATCATGTTTTAGTGTTTCCATAGTCTGAGAGCCATAACTTTTTCAGTTTTTGGGCGATTACCTTGGGTAGGGTATGATTTTTGCGGGATGAGATGATGGTTTTATTGGCACTATTTTGGGGTGCGTGTGACGTTTTGATCGCTTGTTATTACACTTTTTGTGATGTAAGGTAACAAAAATGGTTTATTTAGCACAGTTTTTATTTTTTATTTTTTACGGTGTTCATCTGAGGGGTTAGGTAATATAATATTTTTATAGAACCGGTCGATACGGACGCGGCGATACCTAATATGTATACTTTATTTTTATTTATGTAAGTTTTACACAATATCATTTTTTAAACAAAAAATTAAAATCATGTTTTAGTGTCTCCATATTCTGAGAGCCATAGTTTTTTTCAGTTTTTGGGAGATTATCTTAGGTAGGATCTCATTTCTTGCGGGATGAGATGACGGTTTGATTGCCACTATTTTGGGGTGCATATGACTTTTTGATCGCTTGCTATTACACTTTTTGTGATGTAAGGTGACAAAAAATGGTTTATTTAGCACAGTTTTTATTTTTTATGGTGTTCATCTGAGGGGTTAGGTCATGTGATATTTTTATAGATGCGGTCGATACGAATGCGGCGATACCAAATATGTATACTTTTTATTTTATGTAAGTTTTACACAATAACAGCATTTCTAAAACGAAAAAAATCATGTTTTAGAGTCTCCATATTCTGAGCCATAGTTTTTTTTTTTTTTTTAAGCGATTGTCTCAGGTTGGTGCTCATTTTTTGTGGGATGAGGTGACGGTTAGATTGGTACTATTTTGGTGGGCAAACGCCTTTTTGATCGCTTGCTGTTGTACTTTTTGTGATTTAAGGTGACAAGAAATGGTTTATGTAGCTGTAATGACCGGCAACACGCACAGGGAGGAAAACAGGGAAAGCCCTGCCCAAGGGAGAGGGAAAGGTGGTGACCCCTAACTCACCTTGCAGCTGGCACCTGCCTGCCCTGACGTCCCTAGACGGGTTCCTCACCCGTGCGGCGATCACGTGCCTAAACCCTGGCTTTCCCTGAAATGAGCCCTAGATAATGAACGGGCCGGTGGGATCGCTAGTCCTCACCACTGCACTAAGAGGGAAACACCAGGGAGAGGACAGACAAACACAGACAAACACAAACACCCAGGTGGACAGCAACAATTGTCCACAAAGGTCCAACAGGGATCCGGAGGGTAGCGTTCTAAGGCAACACTCAGAGAACGCAGCAACACAGCTCCAGTGGGTCAGAATAGATGTCCAGGCAGGAAGCTCTATATCTGGCAACCAGAGAAGTGTGAGAGGGGAATATAAGGAGGATTGGGAGTGCTGGACAAGGAACAGCTGAGAGAAGGAGCTACGGATCCCTGAGTGAGCCAAAAGGGTTTGTAAAGCAAACCCAGAAAGCTACAATAAGGAAACTTCCCTATCTGCCATAGAGCGTGCAGCCAACCACTGCGACCTCCTGACCCCGGGTACAACGGAGTCAGGCGTGGCTCTTGACACCCTCGTGACAGTACCCCCCTCTCTACGAGGGGCCTCCGGACACTCAGGACCAGGTCTCTCAGGATGAGAGGCATGAAAAATCCGGACTAGCCTGTCGGCGTTTACCTCAGACGCAGGAACCCACATTCTTTCCTCGGGACCGTAACCTCTCCAGTGCACCAGATATTGGAGAGAGCGGCGGACCCGACGAGAATTAACAATTTTGGATATCTGAAATTCCAAACTACCATCCACGACAACAGGAGGGGGTGGCAGCGGTGACGGTTCTAGAGGTGGAACATATTTTTTGAGTAACGACTTATGAAAGACATTATGGATTTTAAAAGTCTGAGGTAACTCCAGGCGAAAAGCCACGGGGTTGATGATGGCTACAATCTTGTAAGGACCAATAAACCTAGGACCCAGTTTCCAAGAGGGAACCTTCAACTTGATATTCCTAGTAGACAACCACACATAGTCATTCACTCCTAGGTCCGGACCTGGCGACCGTCTCTTATCAGCCATGCATTTGTATTTACCTCCCATATTTTTCAAGTTAGCTTGCACCTTCTGCCATACTGATGAAAGAGATGACGAAAACCGTTCCTCTTCGGGAACCCCAGAAGACCCCCCCCTCTTTGAAAGTACAGAATTGGGGATGAAAACCATATGCACCAAGAAAAGGTGACTTGCCAGTGGATTCCTGACGGCGATTATTTATGGCAAACTCAGCTAACGGTAAATATGACGACCACAACTCTTGGTTTTCAGACACAAAACATCTTAGATATGTCTCCAGGTTTTGGTTGGTACGCTCAGTCTGTCCATTCGACTGAGGATGGAAAGCTGAGGAAAAGGACAAGTGAACCCCCAAACGGGAACAAAAAGCTTTCCAAAATTTAGAAATAAACTGGGTTCCCCGATCCGAAACAACATCGGAAGGGACCCCGTGAAGCTTCACGATCTCACTGACGAATACCTGAGCAAGAGTTTTAGCATTAGGTAGTGCGGGTAACGCAATAAAGTGTGCCATTTTGCTAAACCTGTCCACTACTACCAAAATCACTGTTTTACCCGCAGACAAAGGTAAGTCAGTGATAAAATCCATAGACAGATGTGTCCATGGTCTATTGGGAATGACGAGTGGTAATAGAGACCCTGCAGGACGTGTATGTGAAACTTTTGCGCGCGCACAGGTAGAACAAGAAGACACAAAATCCAATACATCCTGACGCAACCTTGGCCACCAAAAACGACGAGACAATAGCTCTAAGGTTGCTTTACTACCCGGGTGCCCAGCAAGTGCCGAATTATGATGTTCCTTTAATAATTCGAGACGTAGGTTCAACGGTACAAACAATTTCTCTGAGGGGCAAGAGACCGGGGCGTCCCCCTGGGCCTCTAACACCTTCCCCTCCAAAGCAGAGTGTACCGCAGAGACAACTACTCCTCTTTGTAGAATGGGTACCGGATCACTCACATTACCCCCTCCAGGGAAACAACGAGATAGTGCATCAGCCTTGGTATTCTTTACCCCAGGACGATAGGTAATCACAAAGTTAAACCTGGTAAAAAATAGCGACCACCTAGCCTGTCTAGGGGTGAGATGCTTAGCTGATTCGAGGTACAGCAGATTTTTGTGGTCCGTAAACACAGTGACGGGGTGGACTGCCCCCTCTAAAAAGTGACGCCACTCCTCAAACGCAAGTTTAATAGCTAATAGTTCCCTATTGCCAATATCGTAGTTCTGTTCTGCTGCAGATAGTTTTTTAGAAAAGAAAGCACAAGGACGCCATTTGCCAGGAGACGGACCCTGAGACAATACAGCCCCCACTCCCACCTCTGATGCATCGACTTCAACAATAAAAGGCTGAGAGACATCAGGTTGGACTAGTACAGGTGCTGAGGTAAACCTCTCTTTTAGAGAGGAAAAAGCAACTTTAGCGGCGTCAGACCATTTAGAAAAATCAGTCCCCTTCCTAGTCATGTCAGTAAGGGGTTTTACGATCACCGAATAATTTTTAATGAATTTCCTATAGAAATTCGCGAAGCCCAAGAACCGTTGTAGTGCTTTGAGGTTCTCAGGAAGATCCCAATCCAAAATTGCCTGGACCTTCCCAGGATCCATACGGAAACCTGAAGCAGATAATAGATATCCCAGGAATTGTATTTCCTGAACGGCAAAAACACATTTTTCAATTTTAGCATATAATTCATTCGTCCGTAGGACCTGTAGTACTTGTCTGACATGCTCCTCATGTGTTCTCAGATCAGACGAATAAATTAAGATATCATCTAGGTATATTACCACAAACCTGCCGATTAGATGACTAAAAATGTCATTAACGAAATGTTGAAAGACGGCAGGAGCATTGGTCAGGCCGAAAGGCATAACTAGATTTTCATAATGCCCCTCAGGGGTGTTAAAAGCTGCTTTCCACTCATCCCCCTCTTTAATACGAATCAGATTGTAGGCCCCCCTAAGATCGAGTTTGGAGAACCACCTAGCACCCGCAATCTGGTTAAACAGGTCAGGAATGAGAGGAAGAGGGTATGGGTCTCGGATGGTTATCCGATTTAATTCACGAAAATCTAGGCAAGGACGCAGGCCCTCATCTTTCTTTTTAACAAAGAAAAACCCTGCAGCCACGGGTGAAGAAGAGGGTCTGATGTGTCCCTTAGCCAAACTCTCGGAGATATAATCCTTCATGGCTTGTCTCTCTGGACCTGAAAGATTATATAACCTGGTCTTGGGTAATTTTGCGCCGGGAATAAGGTTAACCGGGCAATCATAAGGACGATGAGGTGGTAACTGCTGACAACCCTTTTCAGAAAAAACGTCCTCAAAGTCCGAAACAAATGTAGGTAGGGTAGTTATGGAGGCGACTAAGCAATTGCTATTTAAGCAATTTTCTCTGCACGGCTCACTCCACTCCAATATCTCCCTGGCCTGCCAATCCACCACTGGATTGTGCGCTACCAACCAGGGAAGGCCCAGCACCACCGGAGTGGGAAGCCCCTCCAGAACATAACATGAGAGCATCTCGTTATGGTGGTCCCCTACCCGAAGGTGTAAATTATGAACGATGTGGGTGAGGTTTCTCTGAGACAGGGGAGCAGAATCAATAGCGAATATGGGAATGGGTCTCTGTAACGTACAGAGAGACAAACCCATAGTGCGGGCAAAATGGGCATCTATCAAATTTACCCCTGCTCCACTGTCTAGAAAGAAAGAAACAGTCTCTGTCTTATCACCAAAAACAATAACCGCTGGCAACACAAATTGCGATGTACGTATGGAGGAAACGTATACCCCCCGGCTGACATCCTCCACACAGCCTGGGGTTAGTAGTTTTCCGACGGTTTTTTTGTTTCTGAGGAAAGAAGGACAGACGTTAATGAAATGACCCCTCTCCCCACAAAAAAAACCACCCCCACGCCTACGGCGAACCTCAGGAGGACGGACCTGACGAGTAGTTCCTCCTAGCTGCATAGGCTCGTCTATGTCCGTACAGACTAACTGCTGCTTGGGAGGGGTTACCAATGGCTCCGGTTTTTTCAACCTGTCCCTAAGGCGTCTATCTATACGGATAGAAAGGGACATAACTGCATCAAGGGAAAAGGGGGTCTCATACAATGCAAGCGCATCCTTAACCCTTTCGGCTAACCCAGAGCAGAACTGACTCCTGAGAGCCGGGTCGTTCCATTGGGTATCCGTAGCTCACCTACGGAAGTCAGAGCAATACTCCTCTACCGGCCGCTCTCCTTGTAGGAGTCTCCGTAATTTTGATTCAGCCAGTGCGACTCGGTCAGGGTCGTCATATATGAGACCCAAAGCCCCGAAAAACTCATCCACTGACCGAAGAGCCTGGGAATCAGTAGGTAAAGAGAACGCCCAGGACTGCGGGTCCCCCTGCAGCAGGGAAATAACAACCCCCACCCGCTGATCTTCATTACCAGAGGAGTAAGGACGCAGTTTAAAGTATAGTTTACAGGCCTCACGGAACGTCAAAAACTTGTCCCTTCCCCCAGAAAATCTGTCAGGGAGAGGGACCTTGGGTTCCGCAACAACCTGGTTACCAGTAGCAACCGCTGGGCTTGCGGTCTGTTGTAATTGCTGCTGTTGCTGGAGGACCGACGCCTTCAATCCTGCCACCTCCAAAGACAGGCCATGAAATTGTTCGGACAGAGCAGCAATTGGATCCATACTGGATTCTAAGTAGGTAAAAAAAAAATTTTTTTTTTTTTTTTTACCTACACAAAAATAAGGGCCAGATATAATGTAATGACCGGCAACACGCACAGGGAGGGAAACAGGGAAAGCCCTGCCCAAGGGAGAGGGAAAGGTGGTGACCCCTAACTCACCTTGCAGCTGGCAGCTGCCTGCCCTGACGTCCCTAGACGGGTTCCTCACCCGTGCGGCGATCACGTGCCTAAACCCTGGCTTTCCCTGAAATGAGCCCTAGATAATGAACGGGCTGGTGGGATCGCTAGTCCTCACCACTGCACTAAGAGGGAAACACCAGGGAGAGGACAGACAAACACAGACAAACACAAACACCCAGGTGGACAGCAACAATTGTCCACAAAGGTCCAACAGGGATCCGGAGGGTAGCGTTCTAAGGCAACACTCAGAGAACGCAGCAACACAGCTCCAGTGGGTCAGAATAGATGTCCAGGCAGGAAGCTCTATATCTGGCAACCAGAGAAGTGTGAGAGGGGAATATAAGGAGGATTGGGAGTGCTGGACAAGGAACAGCTGAGAGAAGGAGCTACGGATCCCTGAGTGAGCCAAAAGGGTTTGTAAAGCAAACCCAGAAAGCTACAATAAGGAAACTTCCCTATCTGCCATAGAGCGTGCAGCCAACCGCTGCGACCTCCTGACCCCGGGTACAACGGAGTCAGGCGTGGCTCTTGACACCCTCGTGACAGTAGCACAGTTTTTATTTTTTATTTTTTACGGTGTTCATCTGAGGGGTTATTTCATGTGATATGTTTATAGAGCCGATCGATACGGACGCGGCGATACCTAATATGTATACTTTTTTTCCCCCCCTATTTTTTACCAATTTTTTTTTTACTTTATTTGGGGAAAATGACGTTTTAGTTTTTTTTTACTTGAAACTTTTAATTTTTGGGGGGGCAAACTTTATTTTTTCAACTTTTTTTTTTCACTTTATTCTTTGTCCTACTTTGGGACTTGAACATTTGGGGGTCTGATCCTTTACAATGCATTCCAATACTTCTGTATTGGAATGCATTGGCTGTATGAGTAATACTGTGTGTATTACTCATACAGCTTCCGGCCTGTGAGATCCAGGGGGCTGGATCTCACAGGCTCGTCACCGGAAGGCAGCGTAATGCCTTCCTTAGACATCGTGCTGCCTTCCATGCCATCGGGTCCCCCCTACAGCCGCATGGGGACCTGATGGCACGCCCGATCGCCGCTGCAAACCGCAGGTAAAGCCCCAAACCGCAGGTGACCCCCCCCCCCCCCGGCGTTGTAACAGGATGCCCGCTAATTGATTTCAGCGGGGATCCTGTCACAATTAACCCCCGCCGCGCCGCAATATATTTTTTAAACTTAGGACGTACCGGTACGTCCTGAGTCCTTAAGGACTCAGGAAACAGGGCGTACCGGTACGCCATAAGTCAGGGATGGCCAACCTGAGGCTCTCCAGCTGTTGCTAAACTACAACTCCCAGCATACCCACACTGCCTATAGCTATCAGTCTACAGCAAAGCATAGTGGGAGTTGTAGTTTTACAACAGCTGGAGAGCCGCAGGTTGGCAATCCCTGCCATAAGTCCTTAAGGGGTTAAAGGGGTTCTCCAGGAATTAAGAAAATTAAAATACTTAAATATTACTTCATTATAAATATATTACCAAATACCTTTTATTAGTTATAATGGCTCGTTTCGTCTGGGGAGCAATCATTAGGAAAAATAAAATGGCCGCCATCCTACTAGTCCACATAAAATCTGTCCTAATTGCACAGGAGGACAAGTTAAAGAGCTGAGCAATCTTTCTCTCTTACTTGTCAGAGATTATGATCCTGAATGCAGTTTAATATGATCTTCACATAAATCTCTGTAGGAATGGAGTTCATTAGGAGACATGAAGTACAGAGAGGATAGTGGGGGTGTAGATAATGAGCAGCAGCTCTTGTATGCAGTCTCCATTACCACAGTCTGTCCTGCCTGTCCTCTCTGTACTTCATGTCTCCTCATGAACTCCATTCCCATAAAGATTCAGCTAAATATCATATTAAACTGTATTCAGGATAATAATCCCCGACAGTCAGAGCAGAAAGAAGGATGAGACAGCTCTTTACCTCAGTGTTGTGAAGTAACTTGTAACTCGTACTGCTGTGTGATTAGGACAGGTTTTGTGTGTACTAATAGGACTGCAGCCATTTTATTTCCCCTGAAGATTGCTCCCTAGACAAAATGAACCATTATAGGTAATGAAATATATTTGGGAATATATTTATACTAAAGTAATTTTCTTACTTACTGAAGAACCCTTTTAACTGTCTAAAAAAGCCATATGTCCTGTTTTCCATAGCAACAAAGCACAGCACGGCTATCATTTCTTATGGTGCATGGTGATTGGTTGCTTTGGGAAACAAAGTCAATGTCATATATCTGTCAGTATTATATATCAGTGTTATTCCTACCAAAATAGTACACTTGGTCTGAACATGTCCATACACATAAGAACAAAAAAGTTGGCAACACCTGTGATGACCGATCCTTTGGTACCACTGGCGGTGTTTGGAGAAGGTATGGACGCCTAGCTGGATCGGCTGTGGATTTGTACAGAGAAGTTAGAACGAATAGCTAAATCAGCAAGCACTCTATTCACACAGGGGAATCGGCAACCCCTGTTTTTGTGTGTTGAGGTTGGATCCCCAGTGATCATACATTTACCTTCTATCCAGTAGATAGCTGATAAATATTGTTTGCCGACAACCTCTTTAAGACACTTATATGTACCACATTCCAAAAATCTGAAGACAGCTTAAGACTGGGGTTCCTGGGGTCCACCAGATGAAATTATTCTTGAACCGTCACTGGGGCTGCTAGAAAAGTCTGAGGGCTAGCCTCCTCCCTATGGACTATGGACCCAGAACTAAGGAGACCCCCTCAAACCCCCTCATAACTATTAACCCTGATTTATGTGTGGAGTTTATAGGCCACATCTTTCCTATTGCCCATTAAAGGTGCAGGGTGTAAATCCCGGCTGTGTTTGTTCTGCATACCAATGCAGGGCACGGTACCATTCATCCAGCTTTACCTCTCGCTGAACTAACTTCTACAAATCAGCCACCCAATGCTCCTGAGACTGCTCTTCCAGGATAACCATTCCCCTCCGCTGGAACCCGCATTCCAGTGTCCTCAGCCCAAACCTGCCTAATAATTGGACAGAGCCAATATATGAGAACAGAACGCTAAACTCCTCAATCATCAGGCAATACCAATGTTGAAAAGTAAATCAAGAACTGACTTTATTGAAGACCAACTCAGTATACATATACAGTTCAAGAGGTCTAACAACATAACTCAATCAAACATGAACAGCATGCAAACAGACATCCCCTCCCCGTTAATGAAATAATAGGGAGAGAAGAGACACATGTGATGGGATTATCTCCTGAGTGTATCATAGGGTGATCTACTCCTAAACTACTTCTTACTCCCATCACTAACACAATAGAACAAATGGACAAATAAACTAACACATTCATTGGAAGTCTCAGTGCAGAGTTAACCCTGCACCTTTAATGGGCAATAGGAAAGATGTGGTCTATAAACTCCGCAAATAAATCAGGGTTAATAGTTATGAGGGGGTTTGAGGGGGGTCTCCATAGTTCTGGGTCCATAGTCCGTAGGAAGGAGGCTAGCCCTCAGGCCTCTCCAGCAGCCCCAGTGACGGTTCAGTCTGTCACATTTCTCCCCTCCCAACAGTAGACTAACCAGGTACCAGACCCCCAACTGGTCTGGACCTGTCAGACAAGATAAATCCAAAACCTCTTCCAACTGGTCCGCTTGACTCTGCTGCAGGAGAGTGATGCCACCCACATAATCTTCTGGGTAACCACACTGCCGCTGGGGAGAGAGGTCAGCTACCTCTTCTCCCTGGAACGCCCTCTGCCGCTGGGAAGAGTTCCGCTACCTTTTCTCCCTGGAACGCCCTCTGCCACTGGGGAGAGAGGTCAGCTACCTTTTCTCCTTGGGTCTCCATCTGCCGCTGGGGAGAGAGATCGGCTACCTCTTCTCCCTGGAAAGCCCGTCACAAGGCTCAAACTCTATATCAATAAAGTTTAACAGGATCCTCTGGTACTCTTCTTGGAGAAGATATATATGACCAGCTTGAAGGCGTTGTTCTTGTTCCTGGGGTTACTTCCATCCTCCCCTATATTGCCAGACCTGCAGAGGAAAGCATACTTACCTGCTCCCTGCTGCTTGGTTCCACTGTAGCCAATGACTCGCCGCAGTGGTGACGTTTCCTTATAAATCACGTGACCCATTGACATCATGACATTACATGACCTCTGCGGCAAGTCATTGCACACATGACTATCATTAAACCAGATGTTAATATGCGGGACCAGAGCATGTCAGTGGCAACAGAGGAGTGGGGGAACGAAGGAACCAGTACCCAGTGGTGGGGAGCAGGTAAGCATGTTTTCCTTTTCAGGTCAGGTGACATGGAGAGGGATCAGGTGCGAAAGCCCTCTGAACGTGGATGGCAGTCAAACATAGTGAGATGTCTTATCAACATCTATAGTCAGAGGAAGTCTTCCACCTCTATTCTGTAGCGAAAGACAAGAATCAGTTCATCGAAGAACAGACTTTTTTTTCAACATTTTTTATGCTTTCGATCATCATGTTATCATCCTCCCATATCTAATTGAATTATTGGCACAGTCGTTGCATCAGATTGATAAATCAGACCATATGTAGACATCATGGTTTTCCTAATGAATGAGTGAAGATGACCATAACAGCAGATGTCTATTGATGGATTGTTGATAGTGCACATGCAAGATACCATCTGCTGTCCAAAGTGCATACTACTAGCGACAATGCCCAATCTCTAAAAATTACAAAAACAAATGTCAGTATCATTCATTCACTTCAATCATCCAGAAAATGTGATGCTATTCCGGGTACACTGAGTGATATGTAATGTTCTTCTCATCTTATAAAATGTCTCACCATGTGTGGCCACCATTATTCCAACCATAAGTATACAGCCACATGGTCAGGTTTCCTGATGCAGTTTTAGAAGCCGAAATCGGGAGTGGATAATACAAGAAGAAAAAGATAGGTAGATAGATATGACTTTTTTTTTTTTATTCACTCCTGAGTGACTCCTTTGGCTCCCAAAACTGCAACAGGAAACCTGACCATGTGGACGTACCCTAGTAGGACAGGACCTGGAGTGAGGCCAGAAGATTAGACATTGGTTTGAGAGGTGGACCTAGTACAAAACTGGACATTTGTCTACTTAGGACTAATCCGACTGACCACTATAACACATATTGTATCAGAAACTGCTTGAGAACTCAGTCAGGGGATGAAAAGAACAGCAGCTTTATGACATTTTAGATAAAGGAAATAATAGAGATTACCAGCTCCAGCAGGCCAATATAATATCTCTTTTTATTCTGTCCTTACAAGGACAGAAATATGGCCATCATGTTCTCAGACGCATCTTCTGCCCTGGATGTGAGTCTCAAAGGAAATGTAAACTTGTATATGGAGCCACTTGGTTTATATTGCTCATATTGAGTCCCTGCTAATATGCTCATACACATTAAATGCTCATCGTCCAAGAGGTATTTCTCCAGACGATCCCAGACACATGGGCCAAGTGTGTATGTTTATTTCAATGGGGGAGGAGGCAATAATTTGTGGTCATGGAAACAAAGAATCAGGCTTGTCAAGTATTGGGATAGTTCTCTCTAAAATGTATGAGAACCTTTCAAACATCATGGAACTTGTTTGGACCTAAACCCAGATTACAGGTCTTATTAAGGTCTATATGGTTTGCCAGGCTGGGAATGGGATGCACAACGCCAAAAACCCCTGATCTTTCTTTTTTTTTTTTTTTTTAAATAATTTTCCTTTATTTTAATCATCACAGCAATTGCAGTTTGTATAGAAAAAAACAGAATGATAAGATCATCCCCAGCCCACCCCGCGAACCTCCCCCCCCCCCACCTTGCAGAAGAGAAAAAAAAAAATAGGGGGAAACCGGATTAATTAACCGTGTCCCAATCCTTCCACATTTTGCCCCACTTTAAGTAGGAACCTCTTTGTTTGTACAGAATCCTCTCATAGCTTTTCACTTTCTCAACCAAACCCAACCAGTTATTACAGTCTGGAGCAGAGGAGGAGAACCATGTTCTAGATATAAGAAGCCTGGCTAGGAACATCACCTTGATCAACAGTCGGCATTTTATAGGCTGACAATTAACCTCCGATAAGTCTCCCAAGACCCATATCCTGGGAGACAAGGGGACGTCAATGTTGAGTTTCCGAGCCAGGTTTGTTTGAACCAATCTCCAATACCTGCCCACCATCCGGCAGTCCCAGAACAGATGTAAATGATCTGCCTCGGGGTCACCACAACGTGGGCAATCAGAGGAGGCTCTAAGTCCTCTCCTATATAGCCATATAGGCGTCACATATATTTTGTGCATAATAATAAATTGTACTTTCCCCTATATTCTCCCATTCTGGAGGGCCCACCTCTGAAAGTAAGGTAGACCAAGATCTCTGTCCTGGAGAGAAAACTGTCTGTAGCAGTGTGATACTTTAACTTTCATGACAACTTTCTTGCAAATTAAATCATGTAAAAATCAGGAGTGTCTACAGTAAATAAGTGACTATTAGAAGTACTAGAAAGTGCTAACCTCAATTGAAAATATGCGTTCCAAGCCACCTCACCTACATTATCAAAATCAGAAAAACCTGAGTCTTTCACCAGTTTACTACAGAGATGGCTATTTTCCCAATCATTAAAAAGGCAAAGTTGGGAGGCCACAAAGTAACCCCTAAAATAGGGGAGGTTAAGACCTCCCCATTTGTAGGGCATAGAAAAGTAGAGCACCTTCAATCTCACGCGCTTCCTCCCCCATAATAAATCATTGAGCATCCGCTCTATCAATCTAAAATACTTGTCCTCAATCCATACAGGCGAGTTGCGCAGAACATAAAGAACCTGGGGCAGCACTACCATTTTTATTAACGAAACTCTGTCCGCTCTTGCAGGCAGAATTTTTTGCCATATCTTAGTTTTAGCTCTCAACTTTATCAACAAAGGAAAGGGATCTTTCTAAACAGGATATGTGATAGGAACAAAGATAATGACGCAGATGGAAAAGACCTATAGCAGAATTCCCTAACGCCGATGCGAACCCTTCCTAAAAGCAAGATGGATATGTGGTGAAATAAAACTTTGAATCATCATTCTTGACTTGTATATGCCAGGATACCTTCTAAATTTTGTAACAATTCCAGCCAACATATTAATATTTCCATTATACAACTCTTCATCCAAAAACAGTGCACACGACAGTAGACAAATGTACAGATAGGTGAGTCTCCCAACCAGACAATACGTGGCCATTCAACCTCTTTGGGCCAATCTGTTGGACTTATTCCATGGCCTATATGCTGGCTAAATAGTGAGATGTTCTGAAAGATTAGAAGAACATTGTAAATCATTGTGTCGGGCAAAGGTTCCTTAAGCCAGCCAAGATCACTCTGAGGGTCTACTCACAATCTATTTATCAATAAGGTCTAATAAGGTATTGGTGAATCAGTCCCTAAAAAATAGATCCTAGCGACAATTAATGGTCTCCAAAGTTACCTCCAAATCGGGTTGTCTACTGTTGGACTGCTGAGGCTTAATAGTGTGTCAGAGCCTATACCCAATGGAGGACAGTTAAACCTATCAAGGTAAGAAAAGAAACAGTAAATGTGGGAGCAAAGTAACAACATTAACCCACTGAAGTACAGAGATCGAGCTCAGAAAAATAGTCACCTCTAGCTTCTGTGGCATTGTACCACAAGACCTGTCGAACTACAAGATGCTGAATGTTCTTCCTGCTTATAGTCTAAAACCTAGAACCAATGATCCTCTGGTCTTTTCTAAGATCATAGATGACAAAAGAATCATCCAGTCTAGTAATCATACTTAATAAATTGTTATTACATCCTACCAGTAAGTGTTATAATCATGGTAAAATAAGCAATAAGGAATTTATGAACCCTCAGCTATAAATAAGTGGTGAAGGCCTATAATGACTCACACAGTGTTCATTATTACCATGAGATCACCACAAGCCATTAGGTATAATGCAACAAAACTGGTTCTCCCAACAAAAGTCTCCCATCAAACAACTTATCAGAGGATGCCCTACTACTGAGATTCTACAGGATCAGCTATAGTCTGTGAAGTAACCCAGCCGCAAGTGCAGTGACCCAGTGGATCACTGCTGAAAAGCTAATTTGTTGGCAAAAGAGTTAAGGGGGTTGTGCAGGCAGTAAAATTGATGACCTAGCCTCAGGATATGATCAGTGGGGTCTGACTCTCAGCACCTCCGTGATCAGCTGTTTGAAGAGGTGGTGGCGCTCGTATGAGCACTGCTCCCTCTCCAACAATACACTGCGTGTTGTTTCACTTGCAATGGCAGCGCAGTGTAATTACAAGTGCTTGTTACATTCACTTAAATGGAACAAGCACTTGTAATTACACTGGGCTGCCAAGCTGACACAGTTTAATCTTGAAGAAAAGGTAGAGCTCATATGAGCGCCACCTCCTCTTTAAACAGCTGATTGTTGAGGTGCCAGGAGTTAGACCCCCACTGATCGGATATTGATGACCTATCCTGGGCTAAGTTAACAATATAAATGGCTGCACAACCCCTTTAAAGCCTCTTTGACCTATATGGGATCCCAAGCGCTGTCTGTGTATGGGTTGCACAGCTTAGTTTTTTTAGCCCTGCTCAGCAGGAGGGAGGAGAAACCTTCCACCTCTGAAAGAGGAACTGTGTAGTCTGATTGCATCAGCCAGTGAGTCTGGCCCTGGCAGCCAAAGTGTAAGGAGTTGCATCCACTGGCTCCTGCTCCTAACATCCTGCTTTGCACCCTGCCAAACATCCACCATCAAGGGCACCTAACACCAGGGAGGATCCCCTGATGGGCCCAAGGATTGCCCTGAGGAAAGAAAGGGTCAGCCTTCATTCACTGCATGGCCCAGAGGACAGACACCATGAACCACTACTACTCCTATCTGTGCCACTGCTACCAATCCAATGCTCAATCCAGCATTCCCCCTTCAGGTCGATGTACAAGTATTTAATTTTCCCTGCAGCACCACCACAGGGTAAATGAAGCATTCATGGTGACGTCTGAGGGCTTTTTGGGTTTGTATCAACTGTCTACTCTTGCATACAGATGTGGCTTCTGAATAAGAGATTTAAACTGTCTTAAATTGGGAGGGTGGTTGAGATTCAAAAAAAGCTTCTGAAAAGGATTGGTATGTTGAAATCCAGCCCTTCATTCTCAGGATTGATGAGGGTCCCAGAGGTTGGACCACTACCTGCCTATCCTAGTGGTATTCCATCACTTTCTCAGATGAGGATAACCATTGGAATTAGTAATATATTTCTCAGACATAACTTGAAGTTCCTGTGCCCTGAAGCAAAATCTGCTACAGGGCCTCCAACTATCTTCCATAATTTGTAGGACTGGTCCTCTTGTATGTAAGAGGAACCATATGGGTCTCCTCAGGCTCCAGGGCACATCATCCTTGGAAAGTCTTATCATACATCTTTGCTAAGTGTAACATGTGTTTCAGTATTTGTAGGGGAACATTTTGAAACAACCTTGGCCCTCGCCACCGTGGTATAATGCAGGTGAGTGGCGGGTGGTAGCGGTCTGCTGCAGTACGGTGACGCTGTGCTGGCTCTCTCCTGCCTTCCTCACACTGCACTCCTTATAAGTCCGTCTCCGGGAATATCTGAGTTTTTACTCTTAAATAAATCTGGTAGCAATGCAGAGAGCAGGAGCAAGAAAGAGCGAGCCTGGCAAGAAGCCGGAGGGAGGGAGAAAATACGAGAGGAAGATAAATTCCTGTCTTTAAACCAGCTTTTGTAAACAGATGAATGTGCCACTGATTCAGTCTTTATATGGAGAAGAGGGTCTTAAGTAACCAGCACACAAGCCTCATCTATGAACATTCACACCAGCGGACCTGGAAAGCCACACTGAGAGTGTACTGAACCAATACTACCCTGCCATCAGAAGGAATACTATAGTACACCCTTGTATAATAACCCATTCCTAATTATATTATTAACCCACTAACCTCTTACAACTGTATCACAGTTCCTAATTACAGAGACCTGGCTCCTGATCCTCTTATTACCCTGTAACATCTTATTACAGTAACCCGACTCCTGATCCTCTTATTACCCCTGTAACATCTTATTACAGTAACCCGGCTCCTGATCCTCTTATTACCCTGTAACATCTTATTACAGTAACCCGGCTCCTGATCCTCTTATTACCCCTGTATCACCCTATTACAGTAACCCGGCTCCTGAGCCTCTTATTACCCCTGTAACATCTTATTACAGTAACCTGGCTCCTGATGCTCTTATTACCCCTGTAACATCTTATTACAGTAACCCGGCTCCTGAGCCTCTTATTACCCCATAACATCTTATTATAGTAACCCGGGTCCTGATCCTCTTATTACCCCTGTAACATCTTATTACAGTAACCCGGCTCCTGATCCTCTTATTACCCTGTAACATCTTATTACAGTAACCCGGCTCCTGATCCTCTTATTACCCTGTAACAGCTTATTACAGTAACCGGCTCCTGATCCTCTTATTACCCCTGTAACATCTTATTACAGTAACCCGTCTCCTGATCCTCTTATTACCCCTGTAACATCTTATTACAGTAACCCGTCTCCTGATCCTCTTATTACCCCTGTAACATCTTATTACAGTAACCCGTCTCCTGATCCTCTTATTACCCCTGTAACATCTTATTACAGTAACCCGGCTTCTGATCCTCTTATTACCCTGTAACATCTTATTACAGTAACCCAGCTCCTGATCCTCTAATTACCCCTGTATCATCTTATTACAGTAACCCGGCTCCTGATCCTCTTATTACCCTGTAACATCTTATTACAGTAACCCGGCTCCTGATCCTCTTATTACCCCTGTAACATCTTATCACAGTAACCCGACTCCTGATCTTCTTATTACCCTGTAACATCTTATTACAGTAACCCGGCTCCTGATACTCTTACTACCCTGTTTCACCCTATTACAGTAACCCGGCTCCTGATCCTCTTATTACCACTGTAAGATCTTATTACAGTAACCCGGCTTCTGATCCTCTTATTACCCCTGTATCACCCTATTACAGTAACCCGGCTCCTGATCCTCTTATTACCCCTGTAACATCTTATTATAGTAACCCGGCTCCAGATCCTCTTATCACCCCTGTAACATCTTATTACAGTAACCCAGCTCCTGATCTTCTTATTACCCTGTAACATCTTATTACAGTAACCCGGCTCCTGATCCTCTTATTACGCCTGTAACATCTTATTACAGTAACCTGGCTCCTGAACCTATTATTACCCTGTAACACCCTAATTTTTTTTGGTCAATTCAGAGGTACCTGGGTAAAATAAAATAAAAAAACACAGACTTGTAATAGGGTCATAGTTTGGCATGTGACTTTTTACCCTGACATGGTACCCCGCTTGAAGAGAGGGAAGTAATAGAGGCGGACACTGCACAATTCAAAGGAACAGAACTTTAGAAACAGTGTCAAGGAGCTTGATGATCATAGTCACAAATGGGCACACAGCTTGGTGGTTCCTAATATAGGTGCACAACTTGGTGGTTGCAAGTAATGGCACACAACTTGACAGTCGGGGGGGGGGGCTTGACTTTCATTCACACACGGTGCTGGACGTAGTTTGAAACCACTTTAAGGATACATAGGGACATAGGGTATTCTTCCCTGGTCATGGACCACTCTCCCTGGCAGATAAAAACAGCACAGCAATCTACATGTAGTTTGGGATCAAGGTACCGAAAGTGGTCGGAACAGCTGAGTAGGGTTCTCATGGCTTCCATCTGTCACCACCAGACATCTGAGAAGCTCTGACAGACGTTCTTCAGAACCTTCTGCTTGAGGTTCCTTTTGTTTTGCTTTCGTTTTCTCATCTCGTTAACCTCTCTCAGCTGTCATGTAGTTGCACTGATTGCATCCCTTTAAATCCCTTCCCATACTGCATCACTTTGCGGTTTATACAACTTCCTGGAGTGTGTGCATGCTGGATGCTACTACTGAGTCTTCTACAGATAAGTTTGTTCATTCATTTGTATTTTCCTGTTTGCTGGATCCTAGGTGACCCTGACTCCCTCCGTATTAAGTGTAGGGAGCCGGTGGTCGTGTCCCCTCACTATTATAGGGTGTTCAGGTGGAGATGTGGTGGTGGAGGCTCATTGATTTTGGAAACTCTTCCACATGGGCACTACTGGAACCCAGGACAACTGCCTCATTTATATATATATTATTAGGGATCATGAATGCTCTGTGGTTTAAGTGGAAAGAAAAAGTCATTTATTTCCATATCATTTAGGAAAATGCATTCCCCCTCTCCCCTTGGAATGAAGCAATTATCTTGTATGAACAATTTATATGAACAATGTATTTTTGTTTGGTGAACACTCTGTTTTAACCCTCGGGGCGCTGCATGTATGAGGTATGTTCCAACCTGCCTGGCACTCTGAGCTCATGAAAGTTTTATAAAGCTCCATAACGATTTCCCTCTAAATGCCTGATATAGCGATGGTATTTACAGGGAATCCGGCACTCTATCATTATCCGTGACAGCTAAATGTACTCAGTCAGGGGAGGTTTGAGGAGCATTGCCATTACCAAGAATGTGGAGTGTACACCTGTCCCTGACTGTGCGAGTATCAGGAGCATACAGCTGTCCCTGACTGTGTGAGTATGATGAGAATACAACTGTACCTGACTGTGCGAGGATGAGGAGTATACAACTGTCCCTGACTGTGTAAGTATGAGGAGTATACAACTGTACCTGACTGTGCGAGTATGAGGAGTATACAACTGTCCCTGACTGTGCGAGTATGAGGAGTATACAACTGTCCCTGACTGTGTAAGTATGAGGAGTATACAACTGTCCCTGACTGTGTAAGTATGAGGAGTATACAACTGTCCCTGACTGTGCGAGTATGAGGAGTATACAACTGTCCCTGACTGAGTAAGTATGAGGAGTATACAACTGTCCCTGACTGTGCGAGTATGAGGAGTATACAACTGTTCTGACTGTGCAAGTATGAGGAGTATACAGCTGTCCCTGACTGTGCGAGGATGAGGAGTATACAACTATCCCTGACTGTGTGAGTATGATGAGAATACAACTGTATCTGACTGTGCGAGGATGAGGAGTATACAACTGTCCCTGACTGTGTGAGTATGATGAGAATACAACTGTATCTGACTGTGCGAGGAATGAGGAGTATACAACTGTCCCTGACTGTGTAAGTATGATGAGAATACAACTGTCACTGACTGTGCAGTATGAGATGTACACGACTGTTCTCACTGTACAAGTATGAGGAGTATACAACTGTCACTGACTGTGCAGTATGAGATGTACACGACTGTTCTCACTGTACAAGTATGAGGAGTATACAACTGTCCCTGACTGTGTAAGTATGATGAGAATACAACTGTCACTGACTGTGCAGTATGAGATGTACACGACTGTTCTCACTGTACAAGTATGAGGAGTATACAACTGTCACTGACTGTGCAGTATGAGATGTACACGACTGTTCTCACTGTACAAGTATGAGGAGTATACAACTGTCACTGACTGTGCAGTATGAGATGTACACGACTGTTCTCACTGTACAAGTATGAGGAGTATACAACTGTCCCTGACTGTGTAAGTATGATGAGAATACAACTGTCACTGACTGTGCAGTATGAGATGTACACGACTGTTCTCACTGTACAAGTATGAGGAGTATACAACTGTCACTGACTGTGCAGTATGAGATGTACACGACTGTTCTCACTGTACAAGTATGAGGAGTATACAACTGTCCCTGACTGTTCGTGTATGAGGACTATACAACTGTCCCTGACTGTGCGAGTGTGAAAAGTATACATCTGTTCCTGACTGCATGATTGCAAGGAACGTACACCCGTTTCTGACTGTGTGAACATATAACTAACTATTTGGGCTGTTTCACACGAACGGCATGGAAAAAACAGACCTTGTGTCTGCCGCATCACCCGCTCTTACTGCGGCTCCCCTGAACTGAACTGACTGTATCGTAGTGTTTTATGGTACAGTCAGTTCATATCTGATCACAGATCTCTTGTACCATACTCACATTATGTGGAGGGTGCAACTGTCTCTGTCCGTGTGATTGAAGGGAAGGTATGCCTGTTAGTGACCGTGCAAACATATACAGCGTATTATATCTGTCCTTGACTGTTTAAGTGTAAGTATACACCTTACCTCGACTGACTCTTCACATAGGTGCAGACGCCAGTCTCAGACTGTGCAGACCTTGGGAGCATACAATCTTACCTGTGCGAGGATGAGTGCGAGGATGTGAAGAACGTACCTGTGCGAGGATGTGAAGAACGTACCTGTGCGAAGATGTGAAGAATGTACCTGTGCGAGGATGTGAAGAGCGTACCTGTGCGAGGATGTGAAGAGCGTACCTGTGCGAGGATGTGAAGAACGTACCTGTGCGAGGATGTGAAGAACGTACCTGTGCGAGGATGTGAAGAACGTACCTGTGCGAGGATGTGAAGAACGTACCTGTGCGAGGATGTGAAGAACGTACCTGTGCGAGGATGTGAAGAACGTACCTGTGCGAGGATGTGAAGAACGTACCTGTGCGAGGATGTGAAGAACGTACCTGTGCGAGGATGTGAAGAACGTACCTGTGCGCGGATGTGAAGAACGTACCTGTGCGAGGATGTGAAGAACGTACCTGTGCGAGGATGTGAAGAGCGTATCTGTGCGAGGATGTGAAGAGCGTACCTGTGCGAGGATGTGAAGAACGTACCTGTGCGAGGATGTGAAGAACGTGCCTGTGCGAGGATGTGAAGAACGTACCTGTGCGAGGATGTGAAGAACGTACCTGTGCGAGGATGTGAAGAACGTACCTGTGCGCGGATGTGAAGAACGTACCTGTGCGAGGATGTGAAGAACGTACCTGTGCGAGGATGTGAAGAGCGTACCTGTGCGAGGATGTGAAGAACGTACCTGTGCGAGGATGTGAAGAACGTACCTGTGCGAGGATGTGAAGAACGTACCTGTGCGCGGATGTGAAGAACGTACCTGTGCGAGGATGTGAAGAACGTACCTGTGCGAAGATGTGAAGAACGTACCTGTGCGAAGATGTGAAGAACGTACCTGTGCGAAGATGTGAAGAATGTACCTGTGCGAGGATGTGAAGAACGTACCTGTGCGAGGATGTGAAGAACGTACCTGTGTGAGGATGTGAAGAGCGTACCTGTGCGAGGATGTGAAGAGCGTACCTGTGCGAGGATGTGAAGAACGTACCTGTGCGAGGATGTGAAGAACGTACCTGTGCGAGGATGTGAAGAACGTACCTGTGCGAGGATGTGAAGAACGTACCTGTGCGAGGATGTGAAGAGCGTACCTGTGCGAGGATGTGAAGAACGTACCTGTGCGAAGATGTGAAGAACGTACCTGTGCGAAGATGTGAAGAACGTACCTGTGCGAGGATGTGAAGAACGTACCTGTGCGAGGATGTGAAGAACGTACCTGTGCGAGGATGTGAAGAACGTACCTGTGCGAGGATGTGAAGAACGTACCTGTGCGAGGATGTGAAGAATGTACTTGTGCGAGGATGTGAAGAACGTACCTGTGCGAGGATGTGAAGAACGTACCTGTGCGAGGATGTGAAGAACGTACTTGTGCAAGGATGTGAAGAACGTACCTGTGCGAAGATGTGAAGAACGTACCTGTGCGAGGATGTGAAGAACGTACCTGTGCGAGGATGTGAAGAACGTACCTGTGCGAGGATGTGAAGAACGTACTTGTGCAAGGATGTGAAGAACGTACACCTATCGCAGACTGTGCAGACCTCGGGAGCAAACAATCTTACCTGCCTGTGATTGTGAAGAATGTACACCTGTCCCTGTCTGTACCAGTGTAAGGAGTGTATGCCTGTCTGTGACTATTTCTGCATGGGTGAGTGTACACCTCATTTAGGATATTTCTACGAGTATGAAGATACACCTGTCCAAACCTGTGCGAGTGTAATAGGCATATGACCATATGTTTAACTATGCAAATTGGATTCTTTTTCTCAAAAATCTGAAGAACATGTTCCAGATATATAAAGAGATCTGCATCCCTCCAGGATTTTCCTGAATTGGAGGTGTGATCTACACATTCATTGACTATAATTCATTCTTGGATACCTGAATCCAGCTTATTCATTTCCCATTACCTTTTAAAGCCTGTTATACAATATAGCACAGATCAGACATATATCCTCCAATTATCAAAGTAGTCCCATACCGTATCCAACTACAAACAGTACACTGTCTTGTCCAGAACACACCGACCCAGCGGTGGTGACAAAGCACAGCAGAACCGGAGAAATAAAGAGATATGAATGATAGCAAGATGTCAGAGGAATGTAGAGCGGGAAGGCTGCGTGATTTCAGATAGAGCTTTGGCACAAGAGGATCGTGATTCTGACTCTACCCAAAGTACAAATCCAGCGCTGTAAAGAGGGAGATTAATAATGTAACGTTCCATTTCCCTGCTCCTCTCCATCTAACAACTAATTAGTCAACGTCCCAGGAGCTCTAGTGGCATTATACTATAGTGTTATAGTAGTTATATTCTTGTACATAGGAGCAGTATTATAGTAGTTATATTCTTGTATATAGGGGCAGTATTATAGTACTTATATTCTTGTACATAGGAGGCAGTATTATAGTACTTATATTCTTGTACATAGGAGGCAGTATTATAGTAGTTATATTCTTGTACATAGAAGCAGTATTATAGTAGTTATATTCTTGTACATATGAGCAGTATTATAGTAGTTATATTCTTGTACATAGGAGGTAGTATTATAGTAGTTATATTCTTGTACATAGGAGCAGTATTATAGTAGTTATATTCTTGTACATATGAGCAGTATTATAGTAGTTATATCCTTGTACATAGGAGCAGTATTATAGTAGTTATATTCTTGTACATATGAGCAGTATTATAGTAGTTATATCCTTGTACATAGGAGCAGTATTATAGTAGTTATATTCCTGTACATAGGAGCAGTATTATAGTAGTTATATTCTTGTATATAGGGGCAGTATTATAGTAGTTATATTCTTTGCCAATTTTCTTTTTATTCAAGCAGTAGCAAAGTATTAGAAAAGGTACTTAAAGGGAGTCTGTCACCACATTTCAGCATATTAGACCGATCAAATAGGGTTATATGATCCACCCAGAATTTAAAAACGGTACCTTTGTTGTAGAAAACGGACTTTTCTTTTAGCCGAAAATGAACTTATAAGATTATGTTAATGAGCCCTCTCAAGTGCCCACGGCGGTGTCTCAATCCTCGGAGCCCCAGGTAGCACTTCCTAAACGGCTCATAACCCCGCCCTCCGTGCGCCTCTGCCCGCCCGTTTACTCCCCTTTTCCACTGCGGCTGTGCGGTCCAAATCGTAGCAGGCGCATGCGCAATGCGATGCCCGCTCCTGGCAGGGCATCGCAATACCTACTGCGCATGCGCCCGCTACGATTTGGACCGCACAGCCGCAGTGGAAAAGGACAGGGGAGGGGAGTAAACAGGCGGGCAGAGGCACACGGAGGGCGGGGTTATGAGCCGTTTAGGATGTGCTGCCTGGGGCTCCGAGGATTGAGACACCGCCCTGGCCACTTGAGAGGGCTCATTAACATAATCTTATAAATTCATTTTCGGCTAAAAGAAAAGTCTGTTTTCTACAACAAAGGTACCGTTTTTAAGTTCTGGGTGGATCATATAACCCTATTTGATCGGTCTAATATGCTGAAATGTGGTGACAGACTCCCTTTAAATCTCTTAACAGTAACAAGTGATACATGAATAGTCATATTTTCAAACAAAATGTAGGCTCACATACACTTTAGCTGGAAACTACAATTGAAATACATTTATAGTGTAGTCATGTTTATAGGAACCTGAGATTGGGTGAGTGCCTAAAATAGCAAGCAGATGACCCAGGGGATCACATTTTCACGAAGACAAGGGTAATAAAAAGACAACTGATGGATCGGTAGGTGGGTAACATGTAAGGAGGGAGGGAGGAGGGGGGGTAGGATTACTGTAGTAATGACGAGAAGTTCAGAGGATCAAGCAAAGCCACGAAAAAGCCTACATGGTTGCCATATCTTCAGAAATTTCTGGCGGCTTCCCATGCCGCTAACTCTTCTAAGCGGTATAGCTGATCTGCTTTAGTTAACCATTCCATTTTTGATGGAGGCCTATCCGATTTCCATTTCAGCGGGACAAGTAGCTTGGCAGCAGTAAGTAGGGCCGTAGGTACATTAGCTTTTGACAGGGTGAAGGATTGGTGTGGGCACCAGAGTAGTACCAGTTTAGGGTCTAGTATCATTGGGCATCGTGGGGAGCACACCTGGTTAATAGTAGCTTCAACTTGAAGCCAAAAGGAACGTATTTTGTGGCAGTTCCACCAAATGTGGGATAGTGATCCCGGTTCAGTGCCGCACCTATATCCGGAATGGTCGGGTTTAATTTATGGAGAAATACAGGTGTTTTATACCATCTGGTTGTAAGTTTGAAAGAGTTTTCCTGTACTATTACACAACGTCAAAAGCCATGAGAGTTGGTCAATATAGTTGCTCTCTCAGGGGCTGAGAATTTAGTTGAAAGTTCCGTCTCCCACGCAGAGATATGGGACACAGCCGGAGGGGTGTCTGAGAGGAGAAGCTTGTACATTTTGGATAGAGCTTTTGAAGCAGGAAAGGGTGTCCCCACTTACTCTTCAAGCCAAGTTAACGGGGTGTCATGGGGGGGGGGGGGAAGGTATCTTAAGCTTCTTAATGTCCTTACGGAAACTTAATACTTGTAGGAAAGAGGTTCCCTTCACCAGTGGCATGTCTAGTATGGATGACCAATCAAGCTCTTATAGTAGTCATATTCTTGTAAATAGGGGGCAGTATTATAGTAGTTATATTCTCGTACATAGGGGGCAGTATTATAGTAGTTATATTCTCGTACATAGGAGCAGTATTATAGTAGTTATATTCTTGTACATAGGAGGCAGTATTATAGTAGTTATATTCTTGAACATAGGGGCAGTATTATAGTAGTTATATTCTGAACATAGGAGTAGTATTATAGTAGTTATATTCTTGTACATAGGAGCAGTATTATAGTAGTTATATTCTTGTACACAGGAGGCAGTATTATAGTAGTTATATTCTTGAACATAGGAGGCAGTATTATAGTAGTTATATTCTTGTACATAGGAGGCAGTATTATAGTAGTTATATTCTTGTACATAGGAGCAGTATTATAGTAGTTATATTCTTGTACATAGGGGGCAGTATTATAGTAGTTATATTCCTGTACATAAGAGTAGTATTATAGTAGTTATATTCCTGTACATAGGAGGCAGTCTTATATTAGTTATATTCTTGTACATAGGAGCAGTATTATAGTAGTTATATTCCTGTACATAAGAGTAGTATTATAGTAGTTATATTCTTGTACATAGGAGGCAGTGTTATAGTAGTTATATTCTTGTAGGTAGGAGGTAGTATTATAGTAGTTATATTCTTAACCATATTTCTTTTTATTGAAAGAAAAATCAAGGCCAAACACCTACACATGACATCAATATGGTGACAATGAGACTCAAGATGGTTATCAAGCATACATATCATGTGTAAACATTACATGCGATCATAGCTATCAATCAGAGACTAATATCAAGAAGGGGAAGAGGGAGCACGGGAAGGAACATTCAGGAGAGAAAAGGGGTAGGGAAAACAGGGAAGTAGGGAACTTCTGCTCTTTTATGTAAAGTTTCTAGGTGCTTTTCACGGTGACCACAGTTTTAGGAAGCGAGAGCGTGAATTGGTTTCCCAATGCGCTAGCTCCTCAAAATGGTAGATCTGGTCCACCTTATCAGTCCACATAGGAAGAGTCGGAGGGGAGACATTTTTCCACAGAAAAGGAATAAGCAATTTAGCTGCTGTAGGCAGCATCGTCGGGAGATTGTTTTTGGCGGGAGTAAGGGTACTATTAGGGCACCATAACAGAATAAGTTTAGCGTCCAGGATGAGCCTGGTATTGCATATTTGGTTAATCAATGCCTCAATTGACTTCCAAAACGGTTGGATCTTCTGGCAGAGCCACCAAATATAGTAGTTATATTCTTGTACATAGGAGGCAGTATTATAGTAGTTATATTCTTGTACATAGGAGCAGTATTATAGTAGTTATATTCTTGTACATAGGAGGCAGTATTATAGTAGTTATATTCTTGTACATAGGAGCAGTATTATAGTAGTTATATTCTTGTACATAGGGGCAGTATTATAGTAGTTATATTCTTGTACATAGTAGGCAGTATTATAGTAGTTATATTCTTGTACATAGGAACAGTATTATAGTAGTTATATTCTTGTACATAGGAGGCAGTATTATAGTAGTTATGTTCTTGTACATAGGAGCATTATTATAGTAGTTATATTCTTGTACATAGGAGCAGTATTATAGTAGTTATATTATTGTACATAGGAGCAGTATTATAGTAGTTATATTCTTGTACATAGGAGGCAGTATTATAGTGGCTATGTTCTTGTACATAGGAGCATTATTATAGTAGTTATATTCTTGTACATAGGAGACAGTATTATAGTAGTTATATTCTTGTACATAGGAGGCAGTATTATAGTAGTTATATTCTTGTACATAGGAGGCAGTATTATAGTAGTTATATTCTTGTACATAGGAGGCAGTATTATAGTAGTTATATTCTTGTACATAATGGGATGCATTATAGTAGATGTTCTGTCCTAGGGTGTGATGGGGGAATGTTAAGGACAGCAAATGGTGTTCAGAAAACTAGCAAGTTTGGTATTATAAATTTTAATGGGAACTGTATTACAGCATTTCTTATACAGTCAGCTCCTAAGCTCCCCATAGTGGTAGAATCAGAAGGGATTAATTTTATCACGCAAAGCTCTGGCTTTTTAGGAAGTGAGAGTGGGGATTTGGTGCTCTTTAACAGAAAATTGAAGATATATTGTGAAATAAATCAGCCGAGAATTAATTTATTACATTTTATTTTGGGGGTTAAGGAGATGAGGAAAGTAAACATTACTTGTCTTGCCACCTTTAGGAAGATGAATTGACTGCGCCGCATTCTGACACCGTGACGCTCTGTATGACACCATCTGTGTCTGGTATTCACAATGATTGCTGCACCTCATCAGCCTCTGCTTTCTATCTCCTTTTATAGTCTGGACCAGAAAAGAATGTTAAATTAACAACTTTTATACTTAAAAACTTTCATGTCTGGTACAGTTTGTAGGTTTTATATAGTGTATATGATCAATAGTTAGCTGTCACGGCACATTATAATTAGTCACTGTGTTTGTGTATTATACAGTATTTGTAAAATTATACAGGACTTCAAAAGTTGATCTGAGTAAATATTCACTGGAAAATAGGCAAAAGAGGAAAAGAAAAACAGGATGTAACTTGTGGTAGGCATAGAAATGGGCCAAAATACTGTCCCAGTATCGTCACCATGCAACAAAAGGACCTGGTGTTTTCCCCTCTCCATCCCCTTTTTCGTTACTATTGTGCCAGTGCCTCACTATATACAGGAAGCTATATAATTTATACCAGCTGTACATATATAATTATATACAGGAGATGCCCAGGTTATACCAGCATGGTCCATATCACTATATACAAGAAGATTTATGACTTATACCAGCTGTACATACAGTACAGACCAAAAGTTTGGACGCACCTTCTCATTCAAAGAGTTTTCTTTATTTTCATGACTATGAAAATTGTAGATTCACACTGAAGGCATCAAAACTATGAATTAACACATGTGGAATTATGTACATAACAAAAAAGTGTGAAACAACTGAAAATACGTCATATTCTAGGTTCTTCAAAGTAGCCACCTTTTGCTTTGATTACTGCTTTGCACACTCTTGGCATTCTCTTGATGAGCTTCAAGAGGTAGTCACCTGAAATGGTCTTCCAACAGTCTTGAAGGAGTTTCCAGAGATGCTTAGCACTTGTTGGCCCTTTTGCCTTCACTCTGCGGTCCAGCTCACCCCAAACCATCTCGATTGGGTTCAGGTCCGGTGACTGTGGAGGGCAGGTCATCTGGCGAAGCACCCGATCACGCGCCTTCATGGTCAAATAGCCCTTACACAGCCTGGAGGTGTGTTTGGAGTCATTGTCCTGTTGAAAAATAAATGATGGTCCAACTAAACGCAAACCGGATGGAAAGCATGCCGCTGCAAGATGCTGTGGTAGCCATGCTGGTTCAGTATACCTTCAATTTTTAATTAATCCCCAACAGTGTCACCAGCAAAGCACCCCCACACCATCACACCTCCTCCTCCATGCTTCACGGTGGGAACCAGGCATGTAGAGTCCATCCGTTCACCTTTTCTGAGTCGCACAAAGACACAGTGTTTGGAACCAAAGATCTCAAATTTGGACTCATCAGGCCAAAGCACAGCTTTCCACTGGTCTAATGTCCATTCCTTGTGTTCTTTAGCCCAAACAAGTCTCTTCTGCTTGTTGCCTGTCCTTAGCAGTGGTTTCCTAGCAGATATTCTACCATGAAGGCCCGATTCACACAGTCTCCTCTTAACAGTTGTTCTAGAGATGTGTCTGCTGCTAGAACTCTGTGTGGCATTGACCTGGTCTCTAATCTGAGCTGCTGTTAACCTGCGATTTCTGAGGCTGGTCACTCGGATGAACTTATCCTCCGCAGCAGAGGTGACTCTTGGTCTTCCTTTCCTGGGGCATCCGCATGTGAGCCAGTTTGTAGCCCTTGATGGTTTTTGTGACTGCACTTGGGGACACTTTCAAAGTTTTCCCAATTTTTCGGACTGACTGACCTTCATTTCTTAAAGTAATGATGGCCACTCAGTTTTCTTTACTTAGCTGCTTTTTTCTTGCCATAATACAAATTCTAACAGTCTATTCAGTAGGACTATCAGCTGTGTATCCACCTGACTTCTCCACAATGCAACTGATGGTCCCAACCCCATTTATAAGGGAAGAAATCCCAGGGCACACCTGTGAAGTGAAAACCATTTCAGGTGACTACCTCTTGAAGCTCATCAAGAGAATGCCAAGAGTGTGCAAAGCAGTAATCAAAGCAAAAGGTGGCTACTTTGAAGAACCTAGAATATTACATATTTTCAGTTGTTTCACACTTTTTTGTTATGTATATAATCCCACATGTGTTAATTCATAGTTTTGATGCCTTCAGTGTGAATCTACAATTTTCATAGTCATGAAAATAAAGAAAACTCTTTGAATGAGAAGGTGTGTCCAAACTTTTGGTCTGTACTGTATATAATTATATACAGGAGATGCCCAGGTTATACCAGCATGCTCCATATCATATATACAAGAAGATGTATAACTTATACCAGCTGCATATATAGTTATATACTAGAAGGTGTCCATATTTTCAGCTCTTGTAAAGACAAGTCTAGGCAATCATTTTCTTCAGGCAGCAGTAAACTCCGTAGAAAGGATATTTTTATACCCCACACACAGTATTTTCTAATTTAATGTACTATGAAAAATCTCTCAATCTCTTCATATTCTAGTATTAGTGTCACAAATTTATAAATGCCAGGACTAGACTAGCTGGCATGCGTCTGTGGGTGAACTGAAATCTAATAGAAATGCATTGAATGACACAATGAATGAATCACAGGCTACATTATACTCCAGAGCAGCATTAACAGATTTGTAGCTTATCATTGGAAACCATAAAGAAGTTCACTGTCAAATACACCTAAGATTAACCCTTATAAGGCTGTGGGACATATGATTAGATTCAACTTGGAGTAGGCTGCAGGACCCTATATAGCAGCCACTTGTAGAGATGTCGGTTCTAAATATTGCAGAATTGTGAATGCAGCTCTGAAGTATAACAGTAGTAGGTTAGCAATATAATGTATTTTCAGGATGGTGACACTTTTTATTCAGTTAATTGTTTATGATAGGTGAGCAAACTCTGGTGTCATTGCACAGGGATCCCGTAGAGGTGATGTCACGGTGTGTCATAGTGACACATTCCTGGTGCCATTTGTATAGAAATTCCCTTTGAGTGAGGCTGGGGTGTGTAAGGAGGAGGGAGTGCCTTACATAAGCGGCTCTTCCTAAAATAGTCATAGTAGCTGAGTACATAGCAGCGAGCCTAATGCAACGTGCACAAGGCCTCTGCACATCGTCACAGGACAATTTATACAGTGAAAATGCCGCGGGGGGGGGATAGGGATAGAGAGAGACGTTCTGCAGAAAAACCATGGAAGGAGGAGAGGTTAATAGACAAGGACACCCATGAGCCAGCACATGAGATCTCACAGATTAACAGGACTGAACACCATGTTCCACCTGCCCAGGCTGTGAGCGCTATGTGTCAGAAGCCGAACAGGACAACGCGTGTCACTCATGTGTAATCCGACGGATTATCGTATTATCCGGGCTGCACATTGTATTGGCCAGACAAACGCAGCACAAAGGAGGAAGCCATATTCTACTAATCCCAGGCATAAAATGAGATAAAACGTCACATGCCTATGGTGGGACATCAGAACATTGTCTGCAATCATGACACCCTCAAATACAAACCGTTCCTTGAAGAACGGGACAAAGATAGGCTGTGACCAGGACATGGGGCCAGTATCGGGGATTGGATCTGTCAACAATGAAGCCAACACCTCTGGCTCTCATGGTCTGGGCCCCTAGAGTTTGCACCCCTGATCCCACACTTGGTGCTTGAGGCTGTGGATAGGCACCTACTCAGGACGGAAGGGCAGTTTTAGTGTTATTGTTATTTAGGACCTGTAATATGGACACTATAGAGCAGGGATGGCCAACCTGAGGCTCTCCAGCATGCCCAAGCTGCCTACAGCTATCAGCCTACTGCAGGGCATGGTGGGAGTTGTAGTTTAAGAACAGCTGGGGAGTCGCAGGTTGGCCATGCCTGCTTTAGAGGATAGTGTAAGGAAAGCATCCATAGATGCCAATGCACAGAGTAGCCACCAAACTAAATCCAGCCCTGCAAGGATATTACTGCACTAGAGGAAGACCTGCCCAGGTACTAAGGTCCCTAATTTAAGCTCCCTGGTCTGTGTAAGAGTTACACTTGTAGTTGGGTGGTGGTGTGCAAGTGCTAGTCCCCCCGGTCTCATAGTACAAGGGTCTAAGAGCACAAGTCAGTGGAGATTCTACAAGACAGCACTCCCTACTCCAAAGATCCCATAATGCCTGGTTTTACCACCCAGGAACTGAGGGCTTGCTGTTTTGTTTGCCTTCAAACACCACCACTTTGACCCTACCCGGAGAAAGTCTTTCAGGGCTTGGTTCCTTATATCAACAATTTTATTTTACAAAATTGTAGTAACCATTTCATGAAGGTCCTGGGTACAAATTCCCACAGACACCCTCCAAAATCCTGTAGAAAGTCTTTCCAAACATAGACGCATGATTACGGCATATGAACACACATATGTAAGAGGGTCAGATACCTATGGTTGTGACCTATGATCTCTACACTTGAGGTTGGCGCAGTGACTCACACAGAGACAGCAAAGTTTCTCTTGAATGGAAGTTTCTCAAATTGAGGCACCGAATACATGATTACAATATTCCAGAGAGTGCTCAAACTTGATGGTTACATACAGTAGAGGCACAGAGCTTGGCAGTTACACACACAGCATTCTGAGGCATGGGGTTTGTTAGTTACTAATAGCAATCAAACAGGCTCTTGGTGGAAGTCTCCATACTCCTTAAATGGATGGCACTAGACCATGTTTAGATGCCACAAGTAGTAGGACATGTCCCACAGGCAGTTGCTGCTCAGCAGGACATCATGCTCCATTCACAGGATACTTGCACTAGGCTTCTCAGGTGGGCCTCCCCTACTAGCCAAAGGACATCTTCTTTTTCAGGTCACAGCACATCTCAAGGTGCATATGTTGGACCTCTACATAAAGTTTTTGATACGGCAGTAGGGTGCAATGGCTGGCAGAGTGGCAATATTAGGTACTTCTCCCTCCATAGTCTCAAGCTCGGGTCTACCATATTGTAGTCTCTATCTAGAAGTTGACCACAACCACGTGCGTTACTCAAGGCAGTTTCTTCACCAGAGTGAGCACTTACATAAGCAACCCAGTGAGTGGTAGCAGTCCACAACAGGTCCATGGTGTGGACAGCAGTGCTTTACCACACCATTGGATGTCAGTGTTTCTACCACTCTCAGCTACCAGCTAGTGTACCAAGACTCAGCAGCATGCTGCCATACACACTAGGTGACTATGCTCTGGCATCTTCTTTTATAACCTAACGCCACCTAGGACGCTCCAGTGTTGGGATATGTGAACCGTGAACTCCCCAAACTGGGAGTACACCGCTACAGTCTTAAAGGTGCAATGCAATATAGTCACAGCTCTCGCTAATAAACATCTGTTAGGCTTCAATTCCCCTGCCTAGAAGACATTATGCCCAACATAACAATGGGGCAGTCACCAGTTACCTCACTGAAGCATACGGTTCACGAATACAGTTGTACTGGAGGTGAATACTGTGGCAGGGCAGAGAAGCCATTGCTACTGTGGACATGGGTGAGCACAGTGGGCACAGTACTGGGAGTGGCAGCACGATGACACTGTCGGGTCACCAAAGTAGGGAGTTTGTGTTGAGAAGGCGGAGAGGAGGATGAAAAAGTGAGGAATTAAAAATGTCTCTGATTGTAAACTGTACAAAGATGTGGCTTAAAAGTGATAGTCCGATCCAATTGAAGAAGATGAGGAAAGAGAACATCTACACCAGAGGAGATGTCACCAGATGTAATAGGTATTTAGCACTGTAGTGCTCCTCTGACTCTTCATTGCAGAAAACTGGAGGAGGAAAAGGACAGTATGTGACCATCACAGAGGGCAGCTTCTGGGAGGTATTTCATGCTGCACTGTGGTACTGTGGTATTTGGTTCTGCTGGGGTGCTATTTTGTGCTGCACTATTGTATTGCAAACCACACCTACTTGTGTTTTCCCTGCTTTCTGTCAATTTGGACCCATATCTGACACTGACAGAAAAAATAAGGAGTTGTTAAAATGGAATGAAGCTTTTTATGTGTGACTGTAATGATGCATAGTGATAAGCAGTGGTGTATCTTGGTTTTGTGCTGCCCTAGGCGAGACTAAACTCGGGCGGCCCCCTAATATAAATTTGACCCACCCCTTCCTGTCAAGGCCAAACCCCTTTCTCTCTAAACCCCACCTCTTCCTATGTGCCATCCACAGATCCCCCTCACCTAAACAGTGTCATCCACAGATCCCCCTCCCCGACGCTCACAGGAGTACATTTATAAACTAATCAGTAACTTTAACTTTAATCATTGCTGATCTCTTTACTTGGATACCGTACTCTGTCTTAGCTCCGGTAACAACAGGCAGTGCGGGCGGGCGGGCGGTGCTCACTCACTGACGTCACGCGCCTGCGCCGCCTAGTGGGAGGAGCAGGCGTGTGACATCAGTGAGTGAGCGCCACCCGCCCGCACTGCCTGCTGTTACCGGAGCTAAGACAGAGTAAGGTATCCAAGTAAAGAGATCAGCAATGATTAAAGTTAAAGTTACTGATTAGTTTATAAATGTACTCCTGTGAGCGGCCTGGCCCTCTATATTATAACCCCCAGGCAAGCAGGACGCCTGGGGGTTAGAATATACCATCGGATTTGAGTTTTCACAATCTCACTGAGATCGTGAAAACTCAGATCCGATGGTATATTCTAACCCCCAGGCAAGCGTCCCCGTCACCATGGGAACGCCTGGGGGTTAGAATATACCATCGGATCTTCTGAGTATACCGGCATATAAGACAGATGGGACAAGGGGCAAACAAGGCATTTTGCCGCTCCATTGGCAAGTGCCGCCCTAGGCAAATGCCTTGTTTGCCTTGTGATAGATACGCCACTGGTGATAGGACAGCACTACTCACTGGGTTTCCAGCTGGTCCAGTCTTGTGAGCTTGAAAGACAGCAAGATCAAAAAGTTGCTGTGTTTGGTGCAATAAAATAAGGAAAGAACAAGGATTATTGGAGTGCTGTGGCTTTATATCGTTTTCTGACTGTAATGATGATATATGTAAGTGATTGCAATATCAGAGCGAAAGGAGAAGTTTATGGTGGAAACATGGTGTCTTAGTGGTTAGCACTGGTGTCTTGCAGATCAGGGGTCCTGGTTTTGAATCTGACCAAGGCCAACATCTGAAGTTCTTATGTTCTCCCTGTATTTGCACAATTAGTGTCCCTCATATTACTGCTAGGGGTAACCAACTATCATATGCAATGGCTCCCCCAAGATCATCACACCAACAGCTGGGGCAGTGTGTGTCGCTCTACATCAAAGGCAGGATTGAAGCTCTCAACATGAGACCTCTAAACCCAACCTGAACTGGGACTCATCACTAAAACCGATACGGTTCCAGTCCATAGCAGTCCAGGTTTCTCGTTCATGACACTACTGCAAATGATGGTGACGATGGCAGGCTGTCAATGGCAGGAGACATAATGGGCACTGTGACACCAAATTTTCTTCTACTAAGCACTTGGAAATGGCCCGGTAAGAGACAAGGGTGTTTAATGAAGGTGCAACCTGTGTCTGGATGGTGGACAGTGAAACTGTGGGAGCTGCTAGTGCTTGTTATTGGATCAAACAATCCTGTCTACTGGTGGTCTGTCTGGGCCATCAGGAACCTGTTGAGCATGTGTGTGTCTTCACATGACTACTGCTCCCAACATCTCCTAACAACTAGGTCAGAACGACCTAGATGTCAGGCAGTTAATAAAAACAACCATCCTCCTTCTCTCAGTCTAATGATACGCCCCCTCTCAATATCTGTCAACTGGGAAAAATGTCTTCAAGTGTGTCATACAGGCATGTTTAGAAGTCAATGATCTATCACCAAGAGGTACACTACCCAAAAGTAGCCTCTTAGAGCCTTTTTATAGAGCAGTGGGGGAAGCATCCTTACGCCTTTCTGTGGCAAGACCCAGTGACTACACCTGTAATCATTTACTTATCTGCCCGAGACCTAACTGCATGATGTGTTTTGCAGCAATCCGACATTGCTATCTGGGTGCATTCTTTTTGTCAACGAGCGTATTAGACCAGGTTGAATCTAAGCCATTTTTTACTACTCTTTGAAGATGGTATTGTAGTCAATTTTTAGCCAAAGTTGTACTATGTAAACCAAAGGACCTTAATACCGCAATAAGCGCATGTGAGGGACATTATGAAATGCTTTAGAAAAATTCAAGTATATTACATCCACTGGAAAGAAAAATAAGCAAAATAGTTTGATAAAGCCACGCTGCTTACGGGTGAGTATAGCAAACTTTGCCATAGCAAAAGTACAACATACAGTATATGCATATAATACAATGCATACAGTAGACAACTACTATATAGAGTTATCACATCACCCTAATAATTAGGTATACCCATACGGTATGGTAGTAAAGGTGTTAGTGTCAGTATCCCTGGTGATCTAGATATCTGTAAAGAAAAAATCAATTCAACTGGACTTACTGTAGATTTCTTGAAAACGTTTCACTCGTTCTTCCAACGAGCTTTCTCAATTGTGAGTGATTGTACAAAAATTCTCTGGGAATAAATATGTAACTGAATCCACATCTGGTAATTATACCCAGCATGGGGTCAACGGTGTTGATCCCATTATCCTAATTGGAGTCAGTAGGTGATAATGACCTCCCAGAAAAAGGTGTCAAGACAGCATTGTATGTGGCAGACAATAGATGTCTCACACCTTTGAAGACAGTCATGTACGTGTTTTGGATAAGTAGGCCGATTGGTACAAACGAGGTATGAAGAAGGCCATCTATGTAAAAATGGAGAAGCCAAGCTTCAATAGAGGCGGGGGTGGGGGTGGGGTTAGACATCTATTGTCTGCCACATACAATGCTGTCTTGACACCTTTTTCTGGGAGGTCATTATCACCTACTGACTCCAATTAGGATAATGGGATCAACACCGTTGACCCCATGCTGGGTATAATTACCAGATGTGGATTCAGTTACATATTTATTCCCAGAGAATTTTTGTACAATCACTCACAATTGAGAAAGCTCGTTGGAAGAACGAGTGAAACGTTTTCAAGAAATCTACAGTAAGTCTAGTTGCCTGATTTATTCTTTACAGATATATACCACGACCTGGATAAATGAGAACCTTCACAGACACCTGGTGATCTAGGGCAGTGAAAGGCTTAAGGTTAGGCTCCCTACTAGTGTATGGCAGTTAAATAGTAAACTTTAAGATCCCTGATGGAGGGCAGTGGAAGAGTTAATTGTGTATACCTAGGGTCCAGTGGTTACTCACCTCTCCAGGCTTCAGTGTTGGTGTTACTGATCATGGAGATGAGTCCAGGGATGTGTTAGAGAGGACAATAACTGCATCTGAACAGTTCTCTCTATGATCAGGCAGAGCAATTCAGCAGCGCTCTGCCCGCTAATTAAGGGAAAATTGAGCATGTGATGGGGGCAGCTGAAAACGCCAAAATCCACGTCTCTGATCATATGATCCCCGACTACATGACCTTGGAATACACGATGTATGATAACATTCTACTTGACTACATAACCCCTGACTACACGACCTCTGTCTGACGTCTGACTACATGATACCTGACTACATGACCTCTAACTGTATGGCCTCTGACTACATAATCGCAGATCACATGATCACTGGCTACGTGACCCCTGACGACATGACTTCTGACTATATGATACATAGCTACTTGACCTCTGACTACATGATCTGAGCCCTTCCTTTTAGCTAGGGCAGACCTATATCTCTACTTTAAGAATACTTATTTGCTTTTGTACTAAATAAATTGCCCTTTCAGACTGTGTTCACGTCTCCATTCACCAGATGGAGGCCTAAAGAGTGTCCTTTTTGCCACCATCGAGCTTGAATGCCTTTTATTTATTGTAGACTGTGCTTTTTATGCACTGGGCCATGGCAATAAAAAAAAAAAAGTAGGCAGGTTTCGTTTTTTGGGGGGGTCTACTGGTGATATACCGTAAGCCTCTGTATGCCTACACATGACTTATATCTCCTAGGATGAGACATAATGGCCTAAAGCCTTAAAAGGGTTTTCCAAGATGGGATAGGTCTGTGATGGCTAACCTCTAGTACTCCAACTTTGGTAAACTACAAGATATACAATTGCTTGGCTGTTCTCAGAACTCCATAGAAATGAATGGAACATGCCGAGAGTCGTAGTTTCACCACAGTACGAGTGTCGGAAGTTAGCAATCACTGGGATAGGTCATCAGTATCTAATCTGTGGGGGCTGACACCTGGGAACCCTACCGATCAGCTGTTTGAGAAGGCACTGGCGCTCACACTAGCACCGTGACTTTCTCACAGCTTCTCCTAGGCCATGTGACGTCACGTGTATCGGTCACATGGTCTAGGCGCAGCTCTGCCTCATAGATCCAGAAGATAGGTCATCAGTAAAAATATCTCATGACTTATATCTCCTAGGATGAGACATGATGGCCATTTCAAGGCTTAAAAGGGTTTTTCGAGATAGGATAAGTCATCAGTATCTAATCACCATTAAGTAGCTGACCGACTCTAAACACCAATTGATGTTATGCAGTATATGGGAAAGCTCATATGCTCAAATATGACTTTGGTGCCTGTATTTAGACTGCAACATCTTACTTATGGTCTCCTAGAGGGTGTAGAATAGGTAGAAACGTGAGAAAATTCAGCCACTCATCAATGGCTCATATTTCAGTATTCCCTTGTCTGGGCAATTTCCTTGATGCGAACATTTCTTATGTCAAAGGAGTCAAGAGGAACAGGGTTCTCCATGTTAGAGATCAGGTCTTGGGGTTTATCCTATAGAGATGTGGTTTATACTATAAGGAGTTCTAGGAAAGGTTTTGTTGCACCTGATTAGGGCCTATAGCCCTCATAAAAGGTGGGTTACCCAGTTGAGACCCCCTTTATTTACGTAGTGTAGACCTTTTGCAAAGAGTGTCTCCTGCTGTTGTAACCTTGGTATGACTGTGTATCACTCGATGAGCGTCCGCCTACCATCTTCATCAGAGATGACACTTAGATGAGATCTGAGCAGTCATTTTCCATGTGCGGTAGAGAGCACCTCTGCTTGGATGGGGAGGAGGCGACCCCTACAGTCTGGAATGTGCGTCTACTATTAAGAACCTCAAAAACATTCCTTCTCAGCGTTGTCTTCTTCTATAAAACTGAAGAAATAAAATCTTTATGAGCAGGAACGCTCTGAACAATGTCATAGCGGTCATGAAGGACATAAAACACTTTGTCCTGCCCAGCCTGCTGCCTACCCCAGATCCTATGGATTCCTTAATAATGTCACGCATACACATGTCGGTTAGGACTGGGGCCGAACAGGATTTGTAGTTTTACATTCCACCCTTCAATCACACTGCAGCCCCAATTATACCAAGCTGCTCAGCAGTGTAAACAATGGGAGCAGTACAAAAGTATACACAAGTATATATATACACTTTTCTGCACTCCAGCGTCTTCTGAGAGGCCTTCCAGCACCACCGCAATGAATCTCGCAGCGATGCTGGGCAATGCATGTACAGAGCACGTGGATGGCCACAAGGCACCATATGTAAATGGCTACATACTGCCCTTAGCGGGAGTTATAGGTGTTGATCTCTTCTTTATCTTTACGCTTTTTATTTTATTTTCTTGCTGTTACTATTTGTATGCTGAACCTTTCATACTTATTTAGCTTTTTTGACTCCTATTTACTATGCTGCATCGCCAGCTCTGTTTGACCTTGGTTTCCAAATCCTCAGCTCATTTGACTACTCCTCTGTATTTCCCCTGCTTAGGCCTGTTTCACACTTACGTTGTGGCCTTACGGTTTTGAGATCCAACAGAGGATTTCAAAATTGGAATTAAATGGATCTGTGCCATGTAATACATCTGGATGCATCCGTTTCATCCGGATCGGTTTGTATTAAATCTAAACGTTAACAAACCGCTAGCAAAAAACTGGATCCGACACCATTGAATTACATTGATTTTCATGCCAGATCCGGTTTTTCCATTTCATAGCTTGCAGCGGTTTTGTGTCCGGTCACAGAATCGATTGCATCCTGATCAGTTTTGTCCCCATTGACAATGAATAGGGACAAAACTGATCAGTTTCGGTCCGATCTTGAGATCCCCTGCCAGATCTCAAAACCGGAAAGCCACAACGCAAGTGTGAAACAGGCCTTACCACATACACTTCTCTACTCATCTTCTGTTACCAGTTCTTTGGCTTGTTGGACTACATTTACTTTTTGCCTAGGTACCACATACAGTCAGGTCCATAAATATTGGGACATCGACACAGTTCTAACATTTTTGGCTCTATACACCACCACAATGGATTTGAAATATAACGGACAAGATGTGCTTTAACTGCAGACTGTCAGCTTTAATTTGAGGGTATTTACATTTACATTTTACATTTACAGTTTCCATATCTGCCTCCCACTTGTTAAGGGACCCAAAGTAATGGGACAGAATAATAATCATAAATCAAACTTTCACTTTTTAATACTTGGTTGCAAATCCTTTGCAGTCAATTACAGCCTGAAGTCTGGAACGAACAGACATCACCAGACGCCGGGTTTCATCCCTGGTGATGCTCTGTCAGACCTCTACTGCAACTGTCTTCAGTTCCTGCTTGTTCTTGGGGCATTTTCCCTTCAGTTTTGTCTTCACCAAGTGAAATGCAGCTCAAATCGGATTCAGGTCAAGTAATTGACTTGGCCATTGCATAACATTCCACTTCTTCCCTTAAAAAACTTTTTGGTTGCTTTTGCAGTATGCTTTGGGTCATTGTCCATCTGCACTGTGAAGCGCCGTCCAATGAGTTCTGAAGCATTTGTCTGAATATGAGCAGATAATTTTGCCCGAAACACTTCAGAATTCATCCTGCTGCTTTTGTCAGCAGTCACATCATCAATAAATACAAGAGAACCAGTTCCATTGGCAGCCATACATGCCCACACCATGACACTACCACCACAATGCTTCACTGATGAGGTGGTATGCTTAGGATCATGAGCAGTTCCTTACCTTCTCCATACTCTTCTCTTCCCATCACTCTGGTACAAGTTGATCTTGGTCTCATCTGTCCATAGGATGTTGTTCCAGAACTGTGAAGGCTTTTTTAGATGTCGTTTGGCAAACTCTAATTTGACCTTCCTGTTTTGAGGCTCACCAATGGTTTACATCTTGTGGTGAACCCTCTGTATTCACTCTGGTAAAGTATTTTCTTGATTGTTGACTTTGACACACATACACCTACCTCCTGGACAGTGTTCTTGATCTGGCCAACTGTTGTGAATGGTGTTTTTTCACCAGGGAAAGAATTCTTCGGTCATCCACCACAGTTGTTTTCCGTGGTCTTCTGGGTCTTTTGGTGTTGCTGAGCTCACCGGCGCGTTCCTTCTTTTTAAGAATGTTCCGAACAGCTGTTTAGGCCACGCCTAATGTTTTTGCTATCTCTCTGATGGGTTTGTTGTGTTTTTCAGCCTAATGATGGCTTGCTTCACTGATGGTGACAGCTCTTTGGATTTCATCTTGAGAGTTGACAGCAACAGATTCCAAATGCAAATAGCAGACTGGAAATGAACTCTGGACCTTTTATCTGCTCATTGTAATTGGGATGATGAGGGAATAACACACACCTGGCCATGGAAGAGCTGAGAAGCCAATTGTCCCATTACTTTTGGTCCCTTAACAAGTGGGAGGCACATATGCAAACTGTTGTAATTCCTACACCGTTCACCTGATCTGGATGTAAATACCCTCAAATTAAAGATGACAGTCTGCAGTTAAAGCACATCTTGTCCGTTCAAATCCATTGTGGTGCTGTATGAAGCCAAAAATCTTAGAATTGTTTTGATGTCCCAATATTTATGGACCTGACTGTATCCGTACCTCCCTGATTTTCTTCACAGACCTCTGGACTTCCCACCATGCTTCTCCTCTCCATGCCTTCATTATAAACGTCACAGTAATTCATGAGACTTTTAATGTTGTCATTGCACTTCTTGTATTTTTTTTTTTTTACTTCACTCCATTCTTAGCCATTCACCAATTACGGAGATAATAAATCTTCCTTTTCAAACCCTGTAGGCCAAGACGTAGGGCGGCGAGACGTCCTGTTCGTGTTATACTAATGCATGTGCAGCCTTCTGCAGGGTTAGAAACAGGCAGAGAAACAAGCTGAACCTCCCACATGCTGAGAAAAGCAGCTGCAACGTCCAACATGGTCAGAACTAGCAGAATCCATTGTGAGAGTCACTGAGGACATCAGGCAGAAGAATAATGTAGATGGACTGGGTAAAAAAAATTTAAAAGTGCCTTTCATATTTCACATTTCAAAGATTGGAAATCAACTATTAACTGGATAAAATTCATAGAATTGTGAGTTTTTCTCTACAATCCTAGACTTGATTTCCGTAACATTAGTTATAGGGTGACTACAGTCCTGCGGATGTTATTCCCTACCCCAGTAATAAATACAATACATACTAATTGGCTAATATTCATTAGACGACATAGTCAATTACAGACTTAAGCCTCCTTCACACGTCTGTGTTCGTGCTCAAATCCGTCAGTGATGCATCCGTGAAGCGGTCCGTGTGTCAGTTTTTTTGCTGTCCGTGTTGCATCCGTGTTTCACTGACACTGAACAGCTGAAAAATAATTTTCAAAGCATCTCTTCCTAATGATCCGTGAAACACGGATGAAAAACTGATGGCATCCGTGGTTTTCACGGACCCTCAGACTATGGCCTCATGCACACGACCGTTTTTTTTTTAAGGCAATGTAGAAAGATGAAAGAAATAGCGGCACTCACCAGTGTGGTCAAATGTTGCAGCTTTATTGTAATCCACAAAAACATCAGGCAGTGGGGGAGAGGCAGTTCACAGCACGCACAGGTCAGCGGCGGCCGTTTCGCGCTAAATGCGCTTCATCAGGCTGAACGTCAATGCGTGCTGGTGCACAGCTCCTTTTTAAGTGCCGGCGTGAGCTGCTGTCATGGAAACTGACAACTCAGGTCACGTCCGCACTGGGGAGATAATTAAAACAGCATGTATATTAAAACAATGTGCAAGTAATGCGTATGCAATAGCCAAAGAAAGCGCACATATAGAACACAATAAAGGGGGAGTGGAGACCCTGCATACTTGGGATATTACAAAAACGGACTTAGATCATTTCTATCATTGAGTCCTAATTCCCCCAGGGCTCCCGTGCGCAATACCCATTTTGCTTCCCTCTGTAGCAGGAGGCGGTGTCTATCTCCCCCCTGAGGGGGCATGGATACGACTTCCAACCCGGAAAAAGAGATACACTTCGTGTCACCATTGTGCACACTTCTGATATGTTCTATCAGTCTCGGACAACCTTTGCCGGTTTTGATAGAATTAAAGTGTTCTCTTATCCGTTCGAAGAGGCATCTAATGGTTTTACCGATGTAAAACCGTCCACACGTGCACAACAATAAATAAACTACATGGGTACTCCGGCAATTAATAAAATTATTGACTTTATGCCGAATGCCGGCAAATTCAATAATCTTTTTCTGCGGATTATTGGTGCAAAGTGAACAATTTCCACACCTGTAATTACCATTAGGTCGATTACTTGTGAGCCAATTTTTACTGCTATCTTTTTGGAGCCTACTTCTAACAATTTTGTCTTTAACCGTGTGACTCCTTCTAAAGGAGATAAGGGGTCTCTGTCCTGTCAGCTCATTTAGAGTTGCGTCCCTCCTTAAAACATCCCAGTTTTTGAATATGACTGATCGGATGCGGTCAGCCATAGGGCATCCGATCAGTCATATTCAAAAACTGGGATGTTTTAAGGAGGGACGCAACTCTAAATGAGCTGACAGGACAGAGACCCCTTATCTCCTTTAGAAGGAGTCACACGGTTAAAGACAAAATTGTTAGAAGTAGGCTCCAAAAAGATAGCAGTAAAAATTGGCTCACAAGTAATCGACCTAATGGTAATTACAGGTGTGGAAATTGTTCACTTTGCACCAATAATCCGCAGAAAAAGATTATTGAATTTGCCGGCATTCGGCATAAAGTCAATAATTTTATTAATTGCCGGAGTACCCATGTAGTTTATTTATTGTTGTGCACGTGTGGACGGTTTTACATCGGTAAAACCATTAGATGCCTCTTCGAACGGATAAGAGAACACTTTAATTCTATCAAAACCGGCAAAGGTTGTCAGAGACTGATAGAACATATCAGAAGTGTGCACAATGGTGACACGAAGTGTATCTCTTTTTCCGGGTTGGAAGTCGTATCCATGCCCCCTCAGGGGGGAGATAGACACCGCCTCCTGCTACAGAGGGAAGCAAAATGGGTATTGCGCACGGGAGCCCTGGGGGAATTAGGACTCAATGATAGAAATGATCTAAGTCCGTTTTTGTAATATCCCAAGTATGCAGGGTCTCCACTCCCCCTTTATTGTGTTCTATATGTGCGCTTTCTTTGGCTATTGCATACGCATTACTTGCACATTGTTTTAATATACATGCTGTTTTAATTATCTCCCCAGTGCGGACGTGACCTGAGTTGTCAGTTTCCATGACAGCAGCTCACGCCGGCACTTAAAAAGGAGCTGTGCACCAGCACGCATTGACGTTCAGCCTGATGAAGCGCATTTAGCGCGAAACGGCCGCCGCTGACCTGTGCGTGCTGTGAACTGCCTCTCCCCCACTGCCTGATGTTTTTGTGGATTACAATAAAGCTGCAACATTTGACCACACTGGTGAGTGCCGCTATTTCTTTCATCTTTCTACATTGCCTCCAACTTGAGTCTTGCTTTCATAGCTGAGCACCGCCGCCTGTGTGTGTCCTCCACAGCCATATCCTGCATTGGATTCTGGCACGCTTACACGCCGAGCCGCCGTGAGTGGTGCCGCCCCCCATCTCGTTTTTGCTACATTTGTTTTTTTTTTAAGGTCTGCAAAAACGGGGTCCGTAGGTCCGTGACCGTTTTTTCGTCCGTGGGTCTTCCTTGTTTTTTGGAGGATCCACGGACATGAAAAATGAAAAAAAAAAAATCTAAGTCAAGTTTGCCATTGAAATGATAGGAAAAAACTGACACTGATCACGGACACAGATGCCAATCTTGTGTGCATCCGTGATTTTTCACGGACCCATTGACTTGAATGGATCACGGATGCGGCTGCCAAACGGTGCATTTTCCGATTTTTCCATGGACCCATTGAAAGTCAATGGGTTCGTGAAAAAAAATGGAAAATGGCACAACGGCCACGGATGCACACAACGGTCGTGTGCATGAGGCCTATAATGGATGTGATGGATCCGTGAACACAATATAGAGCATGCATCCGTGCTTTAAAAAAAACGGACCCACGGACCGTGCTAAAACACTGATGTGTGAATGCACACATTAAAATTAATGGGGACGTGTGCTGTCCGTGGAGAACACATACAGCAAACATCCGTCTGACGTGTGAATGAGGCTTAAGGCACCATGCACACAACCGTATGTGTTCTGCGGTCCACAAAACACGCACTCTGGCCGTGTGCATGCCGCCATTTTTTTTTTATTCCTGTAGAAATGTTCTATCCTTCTCCACAAAAAGGACAAGAATAGGACTTGCTCTATTTTTTTTTGCAGGCCAGTGGAACGGACATACGATGTGCTGCCCGCATCATTTGCAGCCCCATTGAAATGAAAGCCGCAAAAAATGTGTACTAAAAATACGGTTGTGGCTCGGGGCTTAAACCATTGCAACCTCTTGTGCATAGAGGTTGCAGGCGTACCCTAGTCCTGAGTTCTGATTTGGCAAAAAGACCCTAGATGAGGGCCCTTGGAATGGATTCTCAGGGTATCAGAATGGACTTTTTGTGGAATGGAGGGCTCATTTGGAATTCATCAATATGGCTTTGGAAAGGGGTCCTCTAATCAAAGAGCATCTCTCCTGCTCTGGAGGACCTGCTATGTCCATGCATTACACTGATTTCATTGGACTCTATGTAATGCTTTACTTCTCCTGTGGTGGCGCTGCAGGGGAAATGAACACTTGCAGTCGAGTTCCCTCAAAGATCACGGCTGATCGCTGGGGGATTGAGCAGTGGGAGAACCTGTGATTAGCTTATCTTGCAAAAACTCTACTAGCAAAAAATTAAAGTAGACAATCCCTTTAAAGCTAAAGAATTATTGGGATGAGCTTCTATAAATGGCAGTGTTTTCTTCTCTTGGCATAACTGTACATAACACCTATTTAAAAAAAAAATGGAATCTACATACTCCCCCAGTTGTAGATATTATAGCATTATTTACCGAAATAGTAATGTTTCACAATCATAGAGACATAGGGTTGGCTTCTATAGATCTCATGTGTCCTAGTTTTTCCAGGAAATTTACTAGAAAGTAAAATATCCTCCTCTTGATAATAAGACTTTTAGAAGGACAATAATAGGTTACATCAACAACCACCTTCGTGTGTTATGGTCCACGTTTGGTATGGTCCACTGTGAGTGGCTACCATACATCAGTTTTCTTCTTGGATGTGGCCACCCCATCGTATGTGGATCGAACAATATGGTAGTTCCCATGGATTCAATCAGCATGGTTCCTTGTAGCTTTTCCTCCACGTCTGGATTTTACAACCCGATAAAATCCACATAAAATTTTATACATCCAGAACACATTGAGGATGTCCAAGATCACGCAGGACACAATCCATGCTACCTGTGGCCCAATGCCTAGACGGATATAACCCTCTGTGCCAAATGTGGCAAAGACTTGAGAGTAGTAGCTTGGTATCACAGCAATTCGTACAATGAAGAAGACAACAGCCATAGCTAACCCATTCAGCAAGACAGGTGTAGAGGATCGTGGTATGTTAACTGCATCAAAAAACCACCTGGAGGGGACAAGAAAGTAAAGAATATAATAAATTCTAAGAAACCAGTGAATATGGTTTAAGGAATACTCCCCTTCCCCCGCTGAGTAATCATAGTGTAAATCAGTAATAACTATAGTTGTCATTTATTAATCTGGTGTAAAGGAGAACTGGCTTAGTTGCCCATAGTAACCAATCAAATTCCTCCTTCCATTTTGGACAGCTCCTCTGGAAAATGAAAGGAGGAATCTGATTGGTTGCTATGGGCACCTAAGCAAGTTCTACTTTACACCAGTTTGATAAATGACCCCCTATGTCTACCAAAATACTGCCACTTTGTACAAGAATATAACTACTATAATACTGCTCCTATGTACAGGAATATAACTACTATAATACTGCTCCTATGTACAGGAATATAACTACTATAATACTGCTCCTATGTACAAGTATATAACTACTATAATACTGCCTCCTATGTACAAGTATATAACTACTATAATACTGCCTCCTATGTACAAGAATATAACTACTATAATACTGCCTCCTATGTACAAGAATATAACTACTATAATACTGCTCCTATGTACAGGAATATAACTACTATAATACTGCTCCTATGTACAGGAATATAACTACTATAATACTGCCTCCTATGTACAAGTATATAACTACTATAATACTGCCTCCTATGTACAAGTATATAACTACTATAATACTGCCTCCTATGTACAAGAATATAACTACTATAATACTGCCTCCTATGTACAAGTATATAACTACTATAATACTGCTCCTATGTACAAGAATATAACTGCTATAATACTGCTCTTATGTACAAGAATATAACTACTATAATACTACCTCCTATGTACAAGAATATAACTACTATAATACTGCCTCCTATGTACAAGAATATAACTACTATAATACTGCCTCCTATGTACAAGAATTTAACTACTATAATACTGCCTCCTATGTACAAGAATATAACTACTATAATACTGCCCCTATGTACAAGAATATAGCTACTATAATACTGCCTCCTATGTACAAGAATATAACTACTATAATACTGCCCCTATATACAAGAATATAGCTACTATAATACTGCCTCCTATGTACAAGAATATAACTACTATAATACTGCTCCTATGTACAAGAATATAACTACTATAATACTGCCTCCTATGTACAAGAATTTAACTACTATAATACTGCCTCCTATGTACAAGAATATAACTACTATAATACTGCCTCCTATGTACAAGAATATAACTACTATAATACTGCCTCCTATGTACAAGTATATAACTACTATAATACTGCTCCTATGTACAAGAATATAACTACTATAATACTACCTCCTATGTACAAGAATATAACTACTATAATACTGCCTCCTATGTACAAGAATATAACTGCTATAATACTGCTCTTATGTACAAGAATATAACTACTATAGACCTTGAAGGCAGATTCCTGTTTGTAAAGGGCGTCTTGGGGGACTCCCCGGTAACGCTCGCCAATTTGTATGCACCTAATAAAGGCCAAATCCCATGGCTCGTTCAGACCCTTGCTGCACTATCATCCTTCTCTGAGGGGTTATTGATTTTAGGGGGCGACTTTAATGTTGCCATGGAACCAGCGGTGGACACTTCGGCGGGCAGACCCTCTGTGTCTTACAGGTTATTAAAAAGGCTAAAAATTTCGCTGAGGAAACTAAAAGTTTTAGACGTCTGGCGGATCTACTCTACTCCCATGCTAAGACGTCCGTCCATAGATTGGATTATTTATTCATGTCTGACTCACATATACGTAATGTCTCTGGAGCCCGGATAGGCAATATAACGTTATCTGATCATGCCCCTGTTTTTATAAGCTTTTCTCTGTCAGGTCCGCAAAGGAAGGAACGTGTGTGGCGCCTTAACGACACTTTGGTCTTAGACCCCACACACGCCACCAAACTTAAGGCCTCGATCTCGGAATTCTTTAGTATTAATGACACCCCAGATTCCCCCCCCTCACCAGCTATACTTTGGGAAGCCCATAAAGTGGTCATTAGGGGAGAACTTATTGCCTTGGGGGCTTATGTAAAAAAGCAAAGGACAAAGGCCTTAGACGCTTTGTTAGCTACTATTGCTCGTTTGGAATCCTCCCACAAGGAGTCACAGGCTATTCATACCCTGACGGAATTGACCGAAGCCAGAACGCGTCTTAAAAACTTATTAAACATCACCTCTGCAAAATTAGTGTTGAGATCCAGGTTCAGGGCCTATGCTCATGGGAATAGGGGAAACAAACTGATGTCGGCTATTGCCAAGAAACAGTTCTCTGACTCCTTTGTTTCCTCTATCAAGGATCCCAAGGGGTTGTTACATAAGTCCACCCCAGACATAGCCAAGGCATTTTGTTCCTTCTATGAAGCCCTGTATAATCTACCCCCGCCGACAGGAGCTACGCCTGGTGTCCTAGCGGAAGCCACTGATAAATTCCTGCAGACCCTTAACCTCCCTTCTATCTCCTCATCTAAGGCCTCTCAACTAACCAGGCCTATTTCAGAGTCAGAAATCCGCAAAGTTCTTATGTCAATCCCGTCAGGCAAGAGTCCAGGGCCTGATGGTTTTTCCATCGTGTATTATAAATCATTCCAAGATGTTTTAATCCCTCGTTTTCAGAACCTGTGTAACTACCTTATGACTGGTGGTTCGCTTGCTCCCCACTCACTGTTGGCACACATTACTGTCCTCCATAAGGAAAATAAGGATCCGACTTGCTGCAGTAATTATAGGCCGATATCCCTGCTTAACAATGATGTGAAGTGGTGGGCGAAGATTCTGGCCTCTAGGCTTCAGGATGTTCTTCCTGACGTGATTCATGAGGAGCAGGTAGGCTTTGTCCATGGCAGACAGGGGTCGGAGAACACGGTGCGGCTTCTCCATCTGGTGAATTGGGCAAAGAGAGCTTCAAAGCCACTGGTTCTGGTAAGTACAGATGCGGAGAAGGCCTTCGACAGGGTCAGCTGGCACTTTATGTCGCGGACCCTGGCGAGGTTTGGCTTCCCGGACCAGTTTGTTACTGCTATACATACCCTATATTCGGCCCCCTCTGCCATGGTCAAGGTCAATGGAGCACTGTCCCCACCATTTCGCATCACTAATGGGACGAGGCAGGGATGTCCCCTCTCACCCGCGCTATTTGTTTTAGTGATGGAGACCCTACTGTGTAAAATTAGAGATGATCCAGATATTATAGGCCTAAGGGTTGGCTCTGGCTACCATGTTACTGCAGCATTTGCGGATGACCTTTTAGTTCTGACCTCTAACCCTTCAGAGTCCTTGCCCAAATTGTTAGATATATTTGAGGACTTTGGATTCGTGTCCAATTTTAAAATAAACTATGGGAAATCCATGGCTCTCAATATTTCCTGCCCCAAAAATGTGATCAATGACCTTAAACAACGTACCCCGTTTGCCTGGGCCTCCAGAGACATTACGTTCTTGGGGACGCGAGTCTCGGCTAATGTTCAGGATTTAGCCTCTCTCAACTTTGCTCCTCTTTTGCAAGATGTGCGTAATCATTTACAAAACCTGAAGCTTCCATTTATATCTTGGGTTGGAAGGAAAAATTACCTTAAGACATTCATTCTCCCCAAATTTCTATATATGCTGCAATCCCTCCCTATTTGGTTGCCGAATTCGTATTTCACAGAGGTCCGCCGAGTGTTCACGCGCTTTCTATGGAATAGCAAATCCCCGCGCATTGCCTACCATGTTCTAACAAGGGATAGCAGGTTTGGAGGTTTTGGGATGCCGGATGTAAAATTGTATTATACTGCTGTTCACTTATGCAGATGTGTAACAGCCTTGTCCCGGCCATCTAGCTCACTATGCTCACGCCTTGAATCTGCATTGATCTCCAATCAGGAATGGCTTACCCTGTGGGGAGTTCGGCCCTTCTCAGCCAACCATTGCGCCTCTTCTCCGTTTTTGAAGGGGATGTTGGTAGAGTGGTCCAAGATGGTCCAATCCCACCTGTTCAATTTCCCAAACTCCTGTATGCCACTCAAATTTTTGCAATCTCATATCCACCCCTCCGTGTCAAACCCCTCTGGGATTTGGTCCAAGCTCGCTGATCTCACTTTGCGAGATGTCCTTCTCTCAGATGGTAGTTTGGATTGGAATTTGATACTGAACCGCCCCGAAGTCAAAGCTGCTCCCTTTTTTCACCTGGCAGATTTTAAGAGGGATTCAGTTAAGTGTTCTGGATCCTTTGCGGGGACTGGTTCCTCTTCCTGGCTGGAGAAGAAGGTCCTGGCGATTAAGCCCCCCATTAGGCAACTTTCTCTGATGTATAAAGAAATGCTCTCTAGCTTGCCTCCAGAGCTCAGTTATATGGCCTCTTGGGAAAAGGAGCTATCTCTGACCTTTACCGAACCAGAGAAAGCCTTTGTTCTAGCCCATTCGCATGGGTTTAACCGCTGTGTTAGAGTCCAGGAGAACTCTTTTAAGTTACTCAGCAGGTGGTACAAGACGCCCGAATTCCTGCATAAATTGAACCCGGGAATTCCTGAAACATGTTGGAGATGTGGCATAGAAACTGGATCCCTGTCTCACATTTGGTGGCTGTGTCACAAGATTCAGCCGTTTTGGAAGCAGGTGGAGTCTTTGATTAACACTATCTGTAAGACCAAGATTGTATTAGATGCTAAACTTGTGTTGGTGTGGTGTCCTAATGATACCCTTACTCCTGCTAAGAATAACCTCCCGACAATGCTACTTACCGCAGCGAAGCTGCTTATCCCCTTTTTGTGGAAAAAGGATTCCCCACCATCTCTCCAAATGTGGACGGATAAGGTTGACCAGATCTACCGTTTTGAGGAGTTGGCGCACTGGGAGAGTAACTCACGCTCTCGCTTCTTAACACTGTGGTCCCCATGGAAAGTATATAGACACTTTGCTTGATAGAGCAGATATGTATCACTTCCTGTTTCCCCTTCCCCCCCCCCCCCTTCCTGACTTTTCCTCCTTTTCCCTCCCCATCTCTTCTTACATGTCATGTTTGTATGATTTGCTCATTGACAATGATAACCTGTGATGCCCTCACTTGACTTGTATGCTAGATGACTAGTTTGTATTTTTGGCCATTGTATGGTCATGTGTGGGCCTCGGCCTTGATTTTCTTTCAATAAAAAGAAATATGGTTAAGAATATAACTACTATAATACTACCTCCTATGTACAAGAATATAACTACTATAATACTGCCTCCTATGTACAAGAATATAACTACTATAATACTGCCTCCTATGTACAAGAATTTAACTACTATAATACTGCCTCCTATGTACAAGAATATAACTACTATAATACTGCTCCTATGTACAAGAATATAACTACTATAATACTGCTCCTATGTTCAATAATATAACTGTTATAATACCGCTCCTATGTACGGTAACCTATGTGAGTGGAGTGAGTATGTAGCAGGGTTCCTCTTACCTCTGATTCACGAATGGTGTTGACAGTTCGGATATCAACCGAAAATTAGCAAAATATGGCAGCACGCCGCGATTCTGTGTAGAAATATTGAGATGAGGGAATGCATCAGATATATGGTAGACAGTGATAAGAGTAGACAAATGTGCTGTATTCATCATGGCCACAATAAGTATCATTTATCACAGTGTCCAATCCACCACCGAGGCCAAAATCCGGCCTATCTAGGAGAGTTCTGCAAAATACCTAGACTACAGAAACCATGTATAGTAATGTCACAGCGCCCTCTAGTGTGTATGTGCTCCAATGCACTTAGTAGTTTGTTTTTTGGTTGAAATAGCTACCTATTTTTTATTTTATTTCTTTTTACGTCAAAAAAATTTACCTAAAGGAAGCTTAAACGCAAGGACCATTGGGTTATGGTGGGAAAAGTGAGGTGGGTGTCCAAACGATATCACCATACGAGGTCCACATATTTCAAATGGCATCAATAACGTGAATGGGGACAGGGTCCCTGCTGGTGAGATTGTTATGACCCTGATGTTCAATGTCGAAAGACCTTGTCGGGACAAGTCCTTTAAGGCCTATGGTGCGGTATAAGGGGAAAGATTGCCAGTTGGTACATACCAGTACGTATCCATACGCGTAGATCACTGCAAAATGGTGGCAGACCATATAAGGGTCTCTCATTTCCTTCCAGAAACGGGCAAAAAGCAGCAAGTCTGCAAAAACCATACAAAGCATTATACAAAATATTTTTCTTGGGTGCACAAACTTATACAACAGAGTTGTGCCATCTTCTGTGCGTTCTCTTATAGTATGCATGGTTGGCCACCCAAACACCAATGCAGAATACTGGAGGCTGCCACATACCCCACTGTTTTCTGTATATAGTTTTCTGCATTTTGAGTCAGGTCCATAAATATTGGGACATCGACACAATTCTAACATTGTTGGCTCTATACACCACCACAATGGATCTGAAATGAAACGGACAAGATGTGCTTTACCTGCAGACTGTCATCTTTAATTTGAGGGTATTTACATCCAAATCAGGTGAACGATGTAGGAATTACAACAGTTTGCATATGTGCCTCCCACTTGTTAAGGGACCAGAAGTAATGGGACAATTGGCTTCTCAGCTGTCCCATGGCCAGGTGTGCGTTATTCCCTTATTATCCCAATTACAATGAGCAGATAAAAGGTCCAGAGTTCATTTCCAGTCTGCTATTTGTATTTGGAATCTGTTGCTGTCAACTCTCAAGATGAGATCCAAAGAGCTGTCACCATCAGTGAAGCAAGCCATCATTAGGCTGAAAAAACAAACCCATCAGAGAGATAGCAAAAACATTAGGTGCGGCCAAAACAACTGTGTGGAACATTCTTAAAAAGGAGGAACGCATCGGTGAGCTCAGCAACACCAAAAGACCCGGAAGACCACGGAAAACAACTGTGGTGGATGACCGAAGAATTCTTTCCCTGGTGAAGAAAACCCCCTTCACAACAGTTGGCCAGATCAAGAACACTCTCCAGGAGGTAGGTGTATGTGTGTCAAAGTCAACAATCAAGAGAAGACTTCACCAGAGTGAATACAGAGGGTTCACCACAAGATGTAAACCATTGGTGAGCCTCAAAAACAGGAAGGCCAGATTAGAGTTTGTCAAGCGACATCTAAAAGCCTTCACAGTTCTGGAACAACATCCTTTGGACAGATGAGACCAAGATCAACTTGTACCAGAGTGATGGGAAGAGAAGAGTATGGAGAAGGAAAGGAACTGCTCATGATCCTAAGCATACCACCTCATCAGTGAAGCATGGTGGTGGTAGTGTCATGGCGTGGACATGTATGGCTGCCAATGGAACTGGTTCTCTTGTATTTATTGATGATGTGACTGCTGACAAAAGCAGCAGGATGAATTCTGAAGTGTTTCGGGCAATATTATCTGCTCATATTCAGCCAAATGCTTCAGAACTCATTGGACGGCGCTTCACAGTGCAGATGGACAATGACCCAAAGCATACTGCAAAAGCAACCAAAGAGTTTTTTAAGGGAAAGAAGTCGAATGTTCTGCAATGGCCAAGTCAATCACCTGACCTGAATCCGATTGAGCATGCATTTCACTTGCTGAAGACAAAACTGAAGGGAAAATGCCCCAAGAACAAGCAGGAACTGAAGACAGTTGCAGTAGAGGCCTGGCAGAGCATCACCAGGGATGAAACCCAGCGTCTGGTGATGTCTATGCGTTCCAAAAATAAATACCCTCAAATTAAAGCTGACAGTCTGCAGGTAAAGCATATCTTGTACGTTTCATTTCAGATCCATTGTGGTGGTGTATAGAGCCAAAAATGTTAGAATTGTGTTGATGTCCTAATATTTATGGACCTGACTGTAGCTACAACAGAAACCTGTGTCTCCATGGTTACAGACTACAAACAAACCCTGTGTAGTCAGATGCTGCTATCATGTGTTACTCCTCTCCTTCTTCTAGAGTAAATTACTTATCAACTATGATGGACATGTGTGAAATCAATAACCAAATTTGGCCACCACTAAAGAAGAAGTCTTTTGAGTGGTAAATATGATCTAAATCATATGGTGGTTTTAGAAAGTTCTGAAAAGCCAGAGGTCCACTTTAAAGTGAACGTCCACCTTTTTACACTTTAAGATCTTAAATTCTGTGCTTATGGGGGCCTGGACGCCATTGTTTTCTAACACAGAGCAAATCCCTGCAAAGACCCAGTGGTAAATGATAAAATCCTGGATAACAGTATGCGGTTAGCTCCTCAGCTCCCTCTAGTGGTGACTGAAGACAAACAGAACTTTATCATTTATCCCTTTACCTGTGCAGGGGTTGGAGCTCTGCCAACTAGAAAGATACATTAGGAAATTAATAAGCGCAGAGTGTTAGACCTAAACAGGGCATGATAATAAAAAGGTGGTGATCCCCTTTAACCCCTTCCTGCCACAACCATTTTTTTCAGTTTCCCATATTTATCCATACCTTCTAAGAGCCATACATTTTTTTATATTTACATCAACTTAGCATATACAGAAAATGCAAAAAAATGTAAGCCCTGTCCCTTTGACCACCCAAGAAAAGGAGAATGCTCACTTTGGGGTGGGGCTTGTACAAACCACACCCCTTAGTGACAGATTTGCGGTATTGACGCACCAAAATCGTGACTGTTGACAATTATTTATGTCAATTATTTGGGGATCAGCTACTTTCGCCACATGCTGCACTTTGAGGGCTCCGTTCTAAGGATAGGTGCAGATCACAGAGGTGGAACCTGCACCTAGCAGACATTGGGGACATATCCCAGTGATATGCCCCAATGTCCAAGATGGGATATCCCCTTTAATGTCCATTCTCAAAATGGCTACCTCCCCTGTGTGTATGGTATTTGGGAGATAAGTGACATATGACATCTGTATGACTTTACCATAGACGAGGTAACCACAGGTGATGGCAACATTCATTTTCACCTGAAATGGGTCGCCCCTAGAATGAGAACATGAATATTAGAGTTTTTTCATAATGATTTCAGTCATGTTCACACTTTGCTGCTGCAAAACAAAATTCTATGTTAAATACGTAGTTCTAAAAAATGCCCCCAAAATTGCAATTTTTTACTGCTGTATCCTCTGTGACAGAACGCAATGTAATGCATTGGATTGGGCAGCAAACCCTAGAAAATTCATAGATGCAACATGACGTAAAGTGTGAACATGGCCTTAGACAACAATTTTTAGGAGTTTTTGGAAAAATCATACAGGAAGTGAGAACGCAGGTTGAATGAATCATATGGATAGATGAGCATCGTGAACAATATGGAGGATGTGTATAGACACAGGAAGAAGGTGCACAGGGAGCGGCGTCAATTCTATATGGACAGTTTCTATCAGGGGCGGACATACCGCCTGTGCAGCCGGGGAAGATGAGCGCTTCCATTGTGGACGCGCTCATCTCTATTCATCTGTATCGCTGTCCTTAGGACAGCGATATAGATGGATGCTGCGGCGGGGCAGGGGAGAGGCGTCTCCCGTCTCCAGGCACTAGGCCTGCCACCTATCAGAGGGCGGCACAATGACATCATCGCGCCGCCTGAGCCGTACAGCGCGGGACACAGGCCGGAAGAGGCTTGCATCGCACCACTGAAAGCGGCAAGGAGGTAAGTATGTGAGTTTTTTTTTTTTTTATATACGCTTTACTAAGGGGCCCTATCTGGCACTCATGGGGGCATCTACTGGGGGCCCTATCTTATGTACTGGCACACATGGGGCAACTATAGGGAAGGAGGAGCACTATGGGGGCCCAATTTTAAATACTAACACACATAGGTGGCACTATGGAGGCGGGGAGTAGTATTTGGGCCCTATTGTATATACTGGCACACATAGAAGGCACTATGGAGGGGGGAGTACTATTGGGGCCCTATTGTATATACTGGCACACATAGGAGGCACTATGGAGAGGGAGGAGCACTATGGGGGGCCCTATTTCAAATACTGACACACATGGGGCACTATGGAGGGGGGAGAGTACTATTGGGGCCCTATTTTATGTACTGGCACACATGGGGGGTTCTATGGAGGGGGAGTAACACTATGGGGGGCCCTATCTTAGTTACTGGCACACATGGGGGTTACTATGGAGGGGGAGGAGCACTATGGGGACCTAATCGTATATACTGGCACACATGGGGGCACTATGGAGAAGGGGGGAGAGGAGCACTATGGGGGCATCTTCTGGGGCTCTATCTTATATATTGGCAGACATGGGGGGCACTATGGGGGCCCTATCTAATATGCTAGCACACATTGGGGGCACTATGGAGAAGGGGGGGAGCACTATGGGGGCATCTACTGGTGACCCTATCTTATATACTGGCACACATTATGGGGGCATTTTATACTGGCACATTGTCAGGCACCATGGGGAAAAGGGGAGGCGCACGATATAGGAGTATTTTTTACTCGCACAAATTATAGGGCACTATGGGGACCTTGGCTCAACTGGGGGCACTAAGAGATTTTTTTGGGGCATATAGTAGGGGGCATTGGCACACATTATGAGGCTACTATGGGGACATTGGCTCTACAGGGGGCACTTAGAGGAGGTATTTTTTATACTGCCACACAACAGGGCACTTTTATATACTGGCGCACATTATAAAGGGGGCATTTTTCTACCGTTACACATTATAAACAGAATTATTACTACTGGGGGCATTATGGTGGGCTTTATTATAGTTGAGGGACTATGAGGAACTTGAAAACTAGTATGAGCACTATGGGAGCATTATTACTTCTGGGACACATTGGGGTCATTATTACTGTAGGGGCACTATTACTACTAAGTGTTGTCTGGTAGATAATTATTTTTATTGGTGGGATTTTGGGGAGCACTGTTACTGTGGGGGGGCACCCTGGCACAGTATCAGCTTAGCACAATTATTTTTGGGGAACATTATGTTTACACTATTAGTGTCAGGGACACTGTTTCCTGGGCGCAGTTATTTTTTAGGACACTGTGTGCCAGTAATTATTTAAGGGGAACTATCTGTGTGTAACTTGTATAGGGAGCACAGTGGGCACAGTATTAGGCCTCATGCACACGACCGTTGTGTGCATCAGTGGCCGATGTTCCGTTTTCCGTGATTTTCTGCGGACCCATTGACTTTCAATGGGTCCGTTAAAAACTCGGAAAATGCACCGTTTGTCATCCGCATCCGTGATCCGTGTTTCCTGTCCGTCCAAAAAATAGGGCCCTCTGCTGTCTGTGTCCGCGCCTGGTTTCTATTACCCTCCTGAGCTATCCTCGTAGTCTTCTTATATTTCCATCTCACACACGTATGACATATTCACAGGACATGCCATGAATGCAGAGGTGTAACGTGAAGATCCTGGGCTCCAGTACGTAACAGGGCTCCCCACCCACCATGTCCTTTCTAGAATACCAATGTTTTCTAACGTAGCAGAGGGGTTTTGGGAGCCCTTCAGCCTCCTCGCTAGCAAATGCTACCTCTCCACCCCCTATAGCTACACCTATAAATAAATGTCTGATAGATGTGGTGAATTGTGGTGAACATCAAGGATTTGGGGAACAATACCCAGACTGGGGACCTAACCAAGTGTGCCATGGAGCATGCATCCAGGCAGCAGCACTAGCACTGCAGTGTGAGGCCGGAAAAGGAGGGTGCAGTCACAGCAAGGAATCATTGGCGTCTGGGTTCTCAGTTCCCTTGTCATGTAAAGTCTGAGGTCTGATTCCATTTTGAGGTATGTTAAAGGGGTTATGTGATTCAATGGCATTATGTTGGGACATGGTCTAAAGAAAAGAGTGGGGCATATAGTGTAAAAACATTGGGCTATTTGGTAAGGTGACCATATGTCCTCTGTTTTTCCAGGACAAGTCCTCTTTCTGGAATCTAAAAAAAAAATGTTCAGGCCTGGATTTATAAGTTACCAAAAATGTCCGGGTGGACGGACACTATATCAAGAGTATTTCCTGCCCCAAGTGTCTTCTTTAAAAAAAAAAAAAATATGGTCACCCTATACAAGGGCGCCACCTAGCCTTTCTGCTGCCCGAGACGAAAACTGGAATGGCATCCCCTCCCCCATGCCAATTTCTTAACCAAACCCCTTTGCCACAATGAAAGCGCTCATTGCCCATAGCCCTTCCGCTGCCCCCCCCCCTCCTCTTGTTCCTACCTGGTGCTGCCTTTGGCGATCGCCTCACCTGGCCTCATTGGTGGTGCACCCCTGACCCTATATTTGGACACCTGAACCTAAGAATCACAAAGAGGAGGTTGGCAACCTGGATTTACTCTTACCACTTTCGGCAATTTCTTAGAACCGGAAAGAGATTCTCGAAACACTTTAAGGAAGAAAAGAATATGACGGATTCTCTTAACAGGTCATTTTTTGGGTCCTAGGAGGAAACGCCCTTTAAATATACTCGCCCACTTTTGTTGTTTTCACTTTGGGAAAAGTTTGTCAGGTGCCGATATGCCCCTTTTTTGAGACATGCCCCCATTACAGTGATGACACCCCTATTCTCATGGTACCATGCCCCTTTCACATTACACCACACCCCCTCAATGGTTGGTTGTGAGGCTGTGCAGTGCTCCACGCGGTGCGGAGTCCTGGTGGTCTCCCCTTTTTCCAGAAGCCGCCTGTACCTTTAAATCCTAGTAGGCAGCCATTTTATCTTGAACTCCGCGGCACAGGCTCCATGCGATAAACAGCAGACAAGCGGAGCTAATGGCGCTCTATGGAGTGTTTGTCATCAGATAACACGTCCTGTCACATGGAGCTCGGCAACGTCCCAGACTGTGAAATCAGTGTGTGAAGGAGAGGGAAGGGGGAAGAAGGGATGGATATGGAGTGATCGAAAATAATGTGCAGGATTACAGATGAAAAAGCGACGCATTTTGGAGAAGACCGCTATTTTCCTGCAGCGGTCACACATCCCGGCCATGTATCTGTTGGTGGCAAGGGGCGGATGGGCCATAGACCCTACAGGGAAATTTCCAGAAGGGCCGATGCCCAAGGGGCAACCTGAGCCCTCCTCACCACCGGCCAATGGAAGTTTTTGGGCATGTATTTTGTGCTGCTGGCAGTATTTTATGATGAACTGTAGTATTTGGCGTCGTTGGGGCGGTATAATATGGTGTTACTGGCCCTGTCTTACATTAATTTGGACCCGACTACATAACGAGGCCACTTTTAGTATTTTTTCCAGGGCCACTTTAGGTTCCCAGTCCGCCCCTGTTGGTGGCTGTTCACACTGGCTAATAGGCATGTTTGTGCCCTAAGGCCACAGCAGAGACTGGCGATTTATCGTTTTGTTTTCCACGATCATGACCTCCAGGGCACCATGATGCATTGGGGGACACTTAATGTCCCCAATGCACGGGCAAAATCAGTGCGGCTGCCACGACGAATCCAGACCCAATCAACTTGATCCGTCGCACCGTGAAAAAAAAAAGAACATGTAGTGCTTCCGTAGGGTTCTGTGCCTCCGTTCCACACCGATCTTCCGGATTGTGGACCCATTCAAGTAAATAGGTCCGCATCCGTGACGAGGGGTGCACACGACTGGTGCCCGTATATTGTGGACCCGCTGTTTGTGGGCCGTAATACAGGCCACGGCCGTCTGTGTGCACGAGCTCTTAGGCTGTGATTGTACCGCACCCATTAAACCGCTAAACTGCTTACAGGTCACTGAGGGGGCATCGTGCTGGGTGGGGTGGGGGGACACTTAGGCTAACTTTACGGCAGAGCTATCCAGCAGGCTGTTCCGGCAGAGAAGAGCCTGCCAGTGTTCTCCAGAACCGGCATTGCCCGCAGGACCCCATTGACTATAATTGGACTTGGTCACATGAAAATCACTGCCCGTTAGCACGCTGCCCTCCAAATGTAATACTCACTGATAGTCAATGGGGTCCGGCGGGCACTCGGCACTGTCTGGCTATGCCGGATCCGGAGCCTGCCTGATAGTTTTGCTGCAGGTGTGAAGTTAGCCTAAGGGGGTATCATAATATGTGTCATCATACTGCACAATGCTTCATGGGGTTACTAAGGTGGCATAATACAGCGTGGGCAGCCTCTAAGGGAGCATTATAATGTATGGGGCGTATTACAGCATGAGGAGAACCTAAGGGGGCATCACGCTGCATAAGGGACACAAGGGGGGCAGTAAGGGGCACAATATTTCATGGGCATCATATTGTGTGTAGGAACTAAAAGGGCATCATCACCATCAAGGGGCACTAACAGAGCGTTGTTAGTGTCGGCAGGCACCTTTACTGTGTGGTGGACTCTAGGAGGCGCCATTACTGTGTTGGAATACAGAGGGGACTGGATGAGATTGGGTGTTTTTGGATAGGAGTTCGGCAGGGTTAGATATCCATTGTGATGCGCTGCTGCTGCCCTTTTTTGTATTTTATTACAGTTAGGAGGTAGGGGTACCCATTGCTGCACCTCCCAACTATAGAAAAGCCCAAGGAGGGACAACTGCAGCTGCAAATGTATTTTTACACTGTCATGCCCAATTCCTATCCACACATGCCCAATCCTGCACAGTCCCCTTACTGCCCCCACACTGTAGTTATGCCCCCTTACTGCCCCCACACAGTAGATATGCCCCCTCAGTGCCTTCACAGTAGTTATGCGTCCTTACTGCCCCCACACAGTAGGTATGCCCCCTTAGTGCCCCCACACAGTAATTATGCCCTTTAAGTGCCCCCCACACAGGTGTTATGCCCCTTAATGCCCCCACACAATAGATATGCCCCCTTAGTGCCCCTACACAGTAGTTATACCCTCTTTGTTCCCCCACACAGTAGTTATTCCCTTCTTACTGCCCCCACACAGTAGTTATGCCCCCTTAGTGCCCCTGCACAATAGTTGTGCCCCACACAGTAATTATGCCCCCTTAGCGCCCCCACACAGTAGAATGCCCCCTTAGCGCCCCCACACAGTAGTTATTCCCTTCTTACTGCCCCCACACACAGTAGAATGCCCCCTTAGTGCCCCTGCACAGTAGTTATGCCCCCTTAGTGCCCCTACACAGTAGTTATGCCTCCTTACTGCCCCCACACAGTAGATATGCCCCTTTAGTGCCCCCTACAGTATTTATTAATCCTTAGTGCCCCTACACAGTAGTGCCCCCCCCCCTTAGAATAATGTTACACCCCCCCCCCCCCCAGTGTTAATAAAATAAAAAAAGTGATATTTACCTAGCCTTGTTCCGCTGATGAACAGAGCACATCATCCTCTCTCCAGGAGCAGGCGCGATGCTGAGCTGACTAGGGGGGCGCTCCTGTGTCCCTGGACGCTCTCCTGCACAGCTTAATAGACACAATGACATCACTGCACACTATAATAGAGCGCAGCAATTATAGCTTAGTCCATCTTCTTTATCAAATAGTATAAAATTACAGAAATGATCGCACCTGTTGCAGGGGGGAGAGCACCGGACAGGGAATAGTGGAGGAGGGAGCTGACGGCTCCCCGCTCCACCACTGGATTCAACTTTATCTGCATCCTCAGGATCTGGTTATATCCCAGCATCCCGGGACCATGGGACAGATCCCAGAGATCCAGGACTATCCTGCCGGATCCAGGACGGTTGGGAGGTATACCCATTGTTAGACACACACTTCAATCAGAACAACTTGGGTGCCTGCTTGTTGATGGTTTCCAGGCAGCAACAAAGAGATTTATTACACAGATACTAAACTTTACACATACTGACTAAGGAAGCAATGCTAATTAAAGTGAAACTCCACATTAGGAGCCACTTTTAAGATTATAAGAGCGAACCGCATAAATAGCAACGCCCCAACTCAATGCTATATAATCCCTAATGCTAGATTCTCTCCTTCCCTGCTGTTATAGCAGCTTCCTGCCACTAGAGGGAGCCCACCTAATATACAGCTGCCACTGAATGCCATGCTTGCTGTAGAATCAGAATCTGCCTTTTTTTTATATATTAAGTATTCCTCTCCATTCACATCCAGAGCTGCTTTCAAAGTTCAGCTGGTGGAGATACCGTGATTTATCTCCACCCTACTGGACATGTGAGCTATCAGCTTAGTTCTAGCTGTTCCAAAAGAATGGGGTGACACAGAATATTAAATGCAGCTCTGGGTGTGATTGGAGTAGAAGAGCAGCAAACTCAGTAACAGAAAATTAAAGCAAAGTTTTTGCAATATATATATGCTTCCAGAAGTTTATCAAAAGGCTCTGGGACCCAGGGCAAAATCTATACCAGGGGCCCCCTTCTGCTACAGGGGGAATGGAGTCCTCGAATGTGGCAGAAAAGCTCTTAGGCCCCTAAAGCATCAGGGGCCACTTGCAACTGCTACCTCTGCACCCACTATACCTGCACAATAGCGGCTGAGGAGTATGGTAAGTTAATGAAGTGTGCCAAGTCCGTTCTTCTCCATTCACATCCAGAGCTGCTTTCAAAATTCTGCTCTTGGAAGCAGACCTCAATTAATTTTTAAGACCACCTCTCTGTCACACTATCTAGCAGCTTTAACTGTGCCACTATGCGTCTACCATACATTGCAATCTGGTAAAAGGTATCTATGCAGCTTTGGATGGGAATGGAGTAGAAAGTGCAAGGCATTTGCTGTAGAATTATTGATGGGCAGTAGATGCAGTTTCTTGTAAGTTGTAAAGCCATCAACGAATGTCCACTGAGCGTCTAAACTGGAGGGGATAATGGTAGATGTGAAGGGGTTAAGTGGTAGATCTGAGCGCCGTGACCACATCAGGCCAGATTAACCCACTTCACATGACAAAAGGCTGCATTATCTCACACATAACAGGGGCTTTGTGCGCCATCCGACGGGGAACCGCGTTTGGGTTTAGTGCAGAGCTGTGTGTGTGGGAATAGTGCAGAAGTAGTGGTGGGACACGGCAGGATGCATAGTCCAGGAAGGAAGGGTCTCCAACCTGTGGCTCTCAGGGCATTCCGGATTACAACTCCCAGGTGTGCTGGGAGGGAGTTGTAGTTTTGCAAGGGATTCAGATCCAAGAAAAAGTCATGCTGGAGGTAGCAGCACCGCGACAGCTGGAGAGGAACCGTTTGGGGTCCACTATTATATAGCAACTGAGATGCTGGGAGCTTTATAGGATGGCTACAATAGAGGAATTGGCATGCTGGGAGTTGTAGTTCTGCAATAGCTGGAGAGCAACAGATTTAGGATGGCTCCAAAAGAAGAATTGGCATGCTGGGAGTTGTAGTTTCGCAACAGGCCAGAGAGCGATGCCAAATGTTAATAAAAGAGTCAAGGGCATCTGTCACCACATTAACTGGCGTTAACCCAACTGACATACAAAACCGCTGTGTGGTGGGGGCGTGGCATAGAAGATAGGGGGCGGAGCCTCTGGGTGCCGTGAGGTGCAATGGCACGCCCTCGTAGCACCAAGGCGCTCATTTACATATAAAACAGCAACTTTCTACAGATTGCAGCCACCTAAGGAGATAGGACCAACAGCATTATCCACATATCTCACAGGCCGTCTGGATTAATGCTGATAAATGGGGTGACAGATCCATAGAAAAAGAATGTGCATATACGGTATCTATACAATAAAATAAGCAGCTCCTTTGCTGTACTATTTTTGCACCGATTTGTAATTATCTCATGTGGTTTCAAAATTCATCTGGTTGCTATGGGAAACTGACAGCAGCTTATCCCCGCCCCCACAGTCAGACATGTGACCCAACAGCTGAGCTCCCACAAGTCACTGCTCTCTGACAGCAGGAAGCCAGCAGAATTCTGAATTCTAGCTTTAGACTTGAATGGAGAAGATTGAAGGTTACTTGTAATTTAGGTTCAGGACTGTCCAAAGGTGACCTGCTGGACTGCCACCGTCATAGTCCTGCCCCCAGAGTATTCATATACTTGTTTAAAGGGGGTTATCCCATGATTAATGTAAAAAATGAAAATCAGACATCCTATAGGTCAGTGATGGCGAATCTTTTAGAGGCCGAGTGCCCAAACTGCAACCCAAAACCCACTTATTTATCGTAAAGTGCCAACACGGCAATGTAACCTGAATACTATAGTCCAATATAGTATATATTCCATGTACTTTATCATTTAGCTACAATAGCCTGCCTACATTCAGTGCGCTCTGAGGGCTCTGAGTGCCGCCTCTAGCACCCGTGCCATAGGTTCGCCATCACTGAACCCCCCCCCCCCCATCCCATTCATTGCTCTAAGTGAACTGCTAGATTAATTTGGCAGCTCGGCGAGTGTGTCCTTTCTGCTGCAGCTCTTTCCCTATCACTGCTCAGGGTTGTGTCCTTTCTGCTGCAGCTCTTTCCCTATCACTGCTCAGGGTTGTGTCCTTTCTGCTGCAGCTCTTTCCCTATCACTGCTCAGGGTTGTGTCCTTTCTGCTGCAGCTCTTTCCCTATCACTGCTCAGGGTTGTGTCCTTTCTGCTGCAGCTCTTTCCCTATCACTGCTCAGGGTTGTGTCCTTTCTGCTGCAGCTCTTTCCCTATCACTGCTCAGGGTTGTGTCCTTTCTGCTGCAGCTCTTTCCCTATCACTGCTCAGGGTTGTGTCCTTTCTGCTGCAGCTCTATTCCTATCAAACCTCAGGGGCACGTCTTTTCCGCTGCAACTGTCCCCCTTGCAGAGCTCAGGGGGTGTGCTCTTTCTGCTGAAGCTCTCTCACCTCCTTTCCTGCTCTTTTCCTATTACAGCTCTAGGGGGGGGGGGGGGGTGTTCTTTCAGCTGCTGAACTCTACCTATTACAGTTCTGGGGGGGGGGGGTCCTTTCTGCTGCTGCTCTCTCCCTATTACAGCTCTGGGGAGGTGTTCTTTCAGCTGCTGCACTTTTCCTATTACAGTTCTATGGGTGTCCTTTCTGCTGCTGCAGCTCTCTCCCTATAACAGCTAAGAGGTCGAGTCCTTAATCCTACAGCTCTCTCCCCATCACAGCTCAGGGTTGTGTCCTTTCTGCCACAACTCTCCCCATGTAATTATTACAGCTTCTACCAGTAGATATGGCTGGTGGCAGTTGAAGGATGGAACTGAGCACGTGTGTCCACCTCCACGATGTTACTGAGATGCACAGAGCAATAAATAAATGAACAAACAGCAGGTGGCGCTATACAGATACATTTCATCAAATAACTCAGTGGCTATACTCAATGTTTAATTACAAAAGTATTCAGATCCAGGGGCTGGTTGGACAAATGTAAAAATAAATGTTTTTGGGACAACCTGTTTAGGAAGAAACACTGCTTTAATTATTGATAATTCCAGTGTAATCCTTTAATTAGAGTCAACCTACATACGCTAGCTGTATAATCTACAGGCCATTATAATCTATATAATCCACATTACATTCCTATTATGCTTCTCATATCTTTGTGTCCCTCCTATACTTATCTAGGGAATACTGTGTCGTCCATTATCAATACCTTCCTCTCACTCATTACTGACCTGACCTGAGATAAAAGCAAAAATAATAACTCTTGCTTTGGACTATGACTCTTCTATTCTAGATAAGCATTTGCAATAATTGATCGTTTTCTAGACAACGTTTTAACTGCCTGACTGTAAGCTCTTAGGGGGAGGAATACAGACAAGAGCAAATCTTAGATTATGTTTCTTTATAGTTGTGGGGTCTTTACAAATCACATGCCGCCATATAAAATATAAATATAAAACACAACACAATATAAAAAAGGACAAGAGGGTTGATTGGGATTGCTGAGGCCAGTGATTGGCGGCAGCAGTCACATGTCAATGTGATATCAGTCACAGCGGTACAGGAACGCTAAAAGATCCAATAGATTAATAATGTTTTTTTACTAGTTTATGGAATTTCATTACATTTACACACTTTTAATTGATCCAAGATTAGAATGTAACGAGCAAAGAAAAAAATAGAGACAGGATAGAGACGGAGCAGAGGAGTCAGCAGTGAAGATATAAGATCATATATTTACCATATGGGGTCTGCATTCACTGCATCATCATACACCAAAATATAGAGGCAGAAAGAGCCTACAATCAGTGCGTGCACCGTTGAAACAATCCTACAAGAAAGAGAAAAAAAACGGTTAGACTTTACTGATTACTACCAAAATATAATCAGCATAATAAGAGTATCAGGAGCCGGGTTACTGTAATAAGATGTTACAGGGGTAATAAGAGGATCAGGAGCCGGGTTACTGTAATAAGATGTTACAGGGGTAATAAGAGGATCAGTAGCCGGGTTACTGTAATAAGATGTTACAGGGGTAATAAGAGGATCAGGAGCCGGGTTACTGTAATAAGATGTTACAGGGGTAATAAGAGGATCAGGAGCCGGGTTACTGTAATATGATGTTACAGGGTAATAAGAGGATCAGGAGCCGGGTTACTGTAATAAGATGTTACAGGGTAATAAGAGGATCAGGAGCCGGGTTACTGCAATAAGATGTTACAGGGTAATAAGAGGATCAGGAGCCGGGTTACTGTAATAAGATGTTACAGGGTAATAAGAGGATCAGGAGCCGGGTTACTGCAATAAGATGTTACAGGGTAATAAGAGGATCAGGAGCCGGGTTACTGCAATAAGATGTTACAGGGTAATAAGAGGATCAGGAGCCGGGTTACTGTAATAAGATGTTACATGGTAATAAGAGGATCAGGAGCCGGGTTACTGTAATAAGATGTTACAGGGTAATAAGAGGATCAGGAGCCGGGTTACTGTAATAAGATGTTACAGGGTAATAAGAGGATCAGGAGCCGGTTACTGTAATAAGATGTTACAGGGGTAATAAGAGGATCAGGAGCCGGGTTACTGTAATAAGATGTTACAGGGGTAATAAGAGGATCAGGAGCCGGGTTACTGTAATAAGATGTTACAGGGTAATAAGAGGATCAGGAGCCGGGTTACTGTAATAAGATGTTACAGGGTAATAAGAGGATCAGGAGCCGGGTTACTGTAATAAGATGTTACAGGGTAATAGGAGGATCAGGAGCCGGGTTACTGTAATAAGATGTTACAGGGTAATAAGAGGATCAGGAGCCGGGTTACTGTAATAGGATGATACAGGGGTAATAAGAGGATCAGGAGCCGGGTTACTGTAATAAGATGTTACAGGGTAATAAGAGGATCAGGAGCCGGGTTACTGTAATAAGATGTTACAGGGGTAATAAGAGGATCAGGAGGCGGGTTACTGTAATAAGATGTTACAGGGTAATAAGAGGATCAGGAGCCGGGTTACTGTAATAGGATGATACAGGGGTAATAAGAGGATCAGGAGCCGGGTTACTGTAATAAGATGTTACAGGGGTAATAATAGGATCAGGAGCCGGGTTACTGTAATACGAAGATGTTACCTGGAGTCCCATTCACATTGCTTTCCATGGCTGAGCTTTTTGTAGATGTTAGACACTTTTAGTGAGATTCTAGGACTGACGACTGAAAAGAGAAGCTGGAAAAACAAGAAACTACCAGCAACTACACAGTAACAAATGAGTACATTGTCCTCCATCTTTGCTCCAGTCACCATAAGGACAGAATAGTGGAGTCATCTGCACATAGTGAAGAAGGAATTGTTCTAGTTGTCAGTGGAGGTAAATTGAACACTTCTTCTGTGTAGTCCTATGGTAGGAAATTATCTGGAGCCGGTAAGAAGTTGCTGGGTCCATCTAAGAAATGCCAGTGATTCTAGAAGGTGCTCCACAGGTTTGAAAGGCTAAAATGGATGACAATTCACATCTTTGAGGTTATCAGAATGTATATAGCTGCTGGTGTCAGAGCAGGCACATGCAGGAGGTCTATGAGAGAGAAAATAAGGGTTAATTATTACCTAAATAAAAAAGGCATTGACAGATTATATCATCAACAAGACCTAACAGTCTAATGAGACATCATATAGAAAGAGGAGAACCTCTTATCAATACAAACCAAAGTAACAGAACAGTGATTGATGGATCTTCAGCTGCGACATTAACCGACTGATCATGTACACGTGGCCGTGCTGTACTTAGTAACATCTACTATCTGATCCACCTCCAGCCTGACCTATGTACACTGATTGATCACAGCCAGAAAAAGCAATGATTCAGTAAAACTCCACAGATACCTGTACAGTAACCCGGAGCCTGACCCTCTTATTACCCTGTAACATCTTATTACAGTAACCCGGCCCCTGACCCTCTTATTACCCCTGTAACATCTTATTACATTAACCCGGCTCCTGATCCTCCTATTACCCCTGTAACATCTTATTACAGTAACCTGGCTCCTGATCCTCTTATTACCCTGTAACATCTTATTACAGTAACCTGGCTCCTGATCCTCTTATTACCCCTGTAACATCTTATTACAGTAACCCGGCTCCTGATCCTCTTATTACCCCAGTAACATCTTATTACAGTAACCCGGCTCCTGATCCTCCTATTACCCCTGTAACATCTTATTACAGTAACCCGGCCCCTGACCCTCTTATTACCCCTGTAACATCTTATTACATTAACCCGGCTCCTGATCCTCCTATTACCCCTGTAACATCTTATTACAGTAACCTGGCTCCTGATCCTCTTATTACCCCTGTAACATCTTATTACAGTAACCCGGCCCCTGACCCTCTTATTACCCTGTAACATCTTATTACAGTAACCCGGCCCCTGATCCTCTTATTACCCTGTAACATCTTATTACAGTAACCTGGATCCTGATCCTCTTATTACTCCGTAACATCTTATTACAGTAACCATGCTCCTGATCCTCTTATTACCCTGTAACATCTTATTACAGTAACCCAGCTCCTGATCCTCTTATTACCCTGTAACATCTTATTACAGTAACCCGGCTCCTGATCCTCTTATTACCCTGTAACATCTTATTACAGTAACCCGGCTCCTGATCCTCTTATTACTCTGTAACATCTTATTACAGTAACCATGCTCCTGATCCTCTTATTACCCTGTAACATCTTATTACAGTAACCCGGCTCCTGATCCTCTTATTACCCTGTAACATCTTATTACAGTAACCGGCTCCTGATCCTCTTATTACCCTGTAACATCTTATTACAGTAACCCGGCTCCTGATCCTCTTATTACCCTGTATCACCCTATTACAGTAACCCGGCTCCTGAGCCTCTTATTACCCTGTAACATCTTATTACAGTAACCCGGCTCCTGATCCTCTTATTACCCTGTAACGCCTTATTACAGTAACCCGGCTCCTGATCCTCTTATTACCCTGTAACATCTTATTACAGTAACCCGGCCCCTGACCCTCTTATTACCCTGTAACATCTTATTACAGTAACCCGGCCCCTGATCCTCTTATTACCCTGTAACATCTTATTACAGTAACCTGGATCCTGATCCTCTTATTACTCCGTAACATCTTATTACAGTAACCATGCTCCTGATCCTCTTATTACCCTGTAACATCTTATTACAGTAACCCAGCTCCTGATCCTCTTATTACCCTGTAACATCTTATTACAGTAACCCGGCTCCTGATCCTCTTATTACCCTGTAACATCTTATTACAGTAACCCGGCTCCTGATCCTCTTATTACCCTGTAACATCTTATTACAGTAACCCGACTCCTGATCCTCTTATTACCCTGTAACGCCTTATTACAGTAACCCGGCTCCTGATCCTCTTATATTACAGTAACCCGACTCCTGATCCTCTTATTATCCTGTAACGCCTTATTACAGTAACCCGGCTCCTGATCCTCTTATTACCCTGTAACATCTTATTACAGTAACCCGGCTCCTGATCCTCTTATTACCCTGTAACGCCTTATTACAGTAACCCGGCTCCTGATCCTATTATTACCCTGTAACGCCTTATTACAGTAACCTGATCCTCTTATTACCCCTGTAATATCTTATTACAGTAACCCGGCTCCTGATCCTCTTATTACCCTGTAATATCTTATTACAGTAACCTGGCTCCTGATCCTATTATTGAAGCATTACATGGTTCTAATTGAAATTAATGTTCTGTCCATAAATTAGTTGGACAGGCTAGGTCTTCCAGTGAGAGAGACCCTCTTCTTCATATCCACTCAATAGCCACACAACTGACATACTGTAAATACATTGATAAATTCTCCAGCTTCACGTCACATATTAGAAAGCTGTCTGCCTTCGACCACCACTAGAGGGACCTCAGTGCATAGGGGTTCATACAGTGCAATGGAAGCTGTAATGATTATGCACTGTCCTCCCCCTGGTGGCTGCTGCATGAAAATGTATTATTTTCATCCCTGGGCTGAAGAAGGAGGGAAACTCAGTGTCGGTCCCCTCTACCCCCAGGATTATAGCAGTCCTGCCTTTATTGAAGGTATGGCACTGCTGGTCATAGATGTCATTATAGACACGGACGTATGAATGAGGTCTACTACTTATATATTACGATGTATGGAGATTTTTACCAGGATCACATCATCGTCAGCATAAGGGGTTCTGAATGGAGGACAGAGGGAGCTCCCAAACTATGTCTTAACACCTCAAAGGAGTTTTCTGAAAAACGTATAAACTATCCTATCCTATGGATAGATTATCGGTATCTGATCAGTGGGGGTCCGACACCTGGGACCTCCTTTGATCAGCTATTATAAAAACACACGTGTTGCTTTTGATTTGAATTATTGATGCCAATAACCGCCCCGGTTTGCCGGACTCACAGAAGTATTTCTGACCAGAGAAGAAGACTCGGTGTTGCGCCTTGTTAGTAAGATAGGCTCCATACTCCTTCTTAGCCATACATAAATGATGTTGGGTTTCCAGGTTATTATTCTTAATGATATCTGCCTCCAGTGCCCTCAAGTTGCTTCTCAGTATGTGCAAATATTGCTTTAGCTTTCTTTATTTTACTCTTATATAATCCCTGGAGGAAAGCCTTTAAGGAATCCCAGACAAAGTTAATATGGGTCGACCCAACATTTCGAATCCAATATTCTTTGATATCATCAGCAATTGAATCATGTTCTTTAACAAGTACAAGCCAATGCGGATTCAACCAGAAATTACAGATATTCCGAGCAGGTTCCCTCTAGGTGAATGGTCAGATACACTATGAGCTTCGTACTTCATAGAAGATATAACGTCTACAAAGTCCGGGCTAGAAAGTGCCAGGTCTATTCTTGACATAGCCCCATAGGAGCGGCTGTAACAGGAGAATGTAACTTTATCCCCATAAATATGACGCCAAATATCTATTAATGTCATCTCCTGACATACTCTATCAAGAAGAGTAGAGGAACCGCCTGTTACCTTCCGCTCCGATGAGGTAGAGCATCTATCCTTCTCCATATCCATAACGTTATTATAATCGCCCGTGAACAGAATCGGACATTTGTCCTTACTATCCACGAACTCAGTGAGGCGAGACATCACATAAAGTGAAAAAGGAGGGGCGATATATATATATAAGGCAAGAATGCAAGTCACCCCGTTCCAGCGGGCATATAGAAAAACGGATCTACCATTCCCGTCTATCAACCGGCTCAGTGGTACAAAATCTACCTTATTATGAATATATATACGTACTCCACGTGAGTAAGTTGAGAGACAGGAATGATATCCGTATTGTGCCCACCTCTTTTTCACCATATCTAACCTCTATCCTCTGGATAGATCCTCAGCATCTAATCGGCGAGGGTCCGACACCCGGGACCCCCGCCGATCAGCTGTTTGAGAAGGCAGCGGCGCTGGCAGTAGTGCTGTGGCCTTCTCACTGTTTGCCGCAGGCCCAGTGACGTCACGACTAGTATCACTGGCCTGGGCACGGCTAAGCTCCATTTAAGTGAACAGAGCTTATCCCCGCCCAGGACAGTGATACAGCGAGAAGGCCACGGCACTATGGCCAGCGCCGCTGCCTTCTCAAACAGCTGATCGGCAGGGGGCCCGGGTGTCGGATCCCCGCCGGTCAGATGCTGATGATCTATCCAGAGGATAGATCATCAGTTTGAAAGAACTGCAGAACCCCTTAAAGATCAATCCAAGGGAACTCTGCCCCTGGCTCTGATGGGCTCCCATTTGAAATTTATAGGCGCTATGGGGATGAGTTGCTCCCTTGTCTACTTCAAGTTTTTAATGAGTCATGTATCTCAGGAAAGTCTATCCCGGTCTCAGCTAGAGGCTGTTATTACACTAATATTAAAAAAGGGAAGAACGAAAAAGAGACAGGATCTTATCGACCAATATCATTATTTAATTCAGATTTTAAAATATATGCGAAAATATTGGCAAATAGACTCAAAGGTATTATAGATAGGTTGATCCATCCCAAACAGACCGGGTTTATCCCCAACTGCAAGCCCAATTGAATATACGAAGAGTTATGGTCAATATCCAAGTGGGGGAGGTGGAGGACAGCTCCATCCTGTCATTAGATGCCACTAAAGCATTTGACAGGGTGGAGTGGCCCTTCCTATGGAAGATAATGGCCAAGATGAAATTGGGAGATACCTTCATTAAATGGGTGCAGCTATTATGTAGGGCCCATCTACCTGGCATCAAGATGGCTTCCACAGATGGGTCCCTAACACTAAATATACTGCCTCACTTTGGACTTACTTAAGCCTACAATATTCAGGGCAGTGTAGGAACCAGCTACAAACGTACTCTTATCTTTTTGAAGTCTGGAAACACAATCTTACCATATGTCATGAAGGTGATAAACGACTTTGGTCTGTTATCTGACTTTGAGGTTAATTGGGCAAAGTCGGTATTACTTCCTTTGAATCGCCTGGTTATTAAACTGGCCGTAAATGTTAATAAATCCTACACTGAATCCTACAGATCATTTTTATTACCTGGAGATCCGGATTAGTTCTGTGCTGGACTTTAAAAAGTTTAATTTATCTCCATTGCCCAATAGGATCAGGGATAGGATTAGAGTGTGGCAAAAACCTCAGATGGGACAGAAAAGAACTTGTGATGATGTGGCTGGAGGTACATTAGGCGGTCACTGGATAAGATTTTTACTGTAGGCCACTCGAGTAGAGGCCCTAAAAATTTGGCATTCACCTAACAGAAAAGGCTTTTTATGCCGCTGTATATACATAAGACAAGGCCTATTCTTTGTTCTGGGTGGTGGCGGATATGTGTGGGCTGGCATGAGGAAATTCAATTACACGTGGTCGTCACAGGTGTTGAATTCCTCCGATATCCATGCCTCATTCATTTTTAGAAATGTGAGGTAGTCTACACTGAGCAAGGCGAGTGCGCTTATTGGTCAAGATATCCCCTGCTGCGCTGAACGTCCTTTCGGACAGGACACTCGACAAGGGGCAAGCCAAGAGTTCCATGGCACATTGTGCCAGCTCTGGCCACAGGTCAAGCCTGCACACCCAGTATTCCAGGGGTTCCTCGCTTCTCAGAGCGTTCACATCAGCCGTTAACCCGATGTAGTCGGACACCTGTCGGTCTAGGCGTTCCCTGAAGCGGAATCCGGCAGTCGATGGGTTGGCTGCAAGAATGATCTCATATCTGAAGTGACCAGCACATCTTCAAATCGCCCTCTTCTTGCAGGCGTGGTAGAATTGTTACCCGCACCTGTTTCGCTGTTGGTGGAAATTCCTCTGCCAGCTCCCGCAACAGCAGAATGCAGCATTTCTTGCAACAAGGCCTGGAAATGCTGCATTCTGACAGCCCTCTGTGATGCTGGTAACATCTCTGCTATTTTGTGTTTGTACCGGGGGTCTAAGTACATTGCCACCCAGCACTGGTCCTTGCCCTTTATGCTTTTTATACAGAGGTCACTCTACAAAACACTGGAGCATGAAGGCCCCCATTTGCACTAAATTGGAAGCGGTGGAGTGCCCTGGCTCCTGGTCATTGCCCAGGAGAATATCGTCCTCGGTCTCCTCCCCCCAGCCACGGACAACACCAGGGATCCCTGAAAAGTTTAAAGCCTGCTCTTCTTGCTCCTCCTCCCCCCAGGCACCATCCTCCTCTGACTCTTCTTCAGACTCCTGTTGACTTGATGGTGCCCTGGCTGCGACTGACCAGTTTGGTGATCTCATCAAATGGCCGCAGAAGTCTGCATGCGTCGCGCATGAGCAGCCACTGGCGCAGTGAGAAACAAAACCAGCTCCCCAGAACCTGTCCTGCTTCAAGAGTTTGTACAGGCAGTCGTTAACGGCATGTTTCTGCTGGAGCAGCCTATCAAGCATATACAAGGTGGAGTCCCAGCGCGTCGTGCTGTCACAAATCAGACATCTGACGGGCATGTGGTGTTGCCGCTGAACATCAGCAAGGCGAGCCGTGGCCATGTAAGATCTTCTAAAATGGGCAGAAATTTTTCTGGCCTGCTGCAAGACGTCCTGGACCCCGGGGTATTTGGCAACGAATCCTTGCACGACTAAGTTCAGGACGTGTGCCATGCACAGCACGTGTGTCATTTTGCCCTGTTTAAGCGCGCTGAGCAGATTGGCACCGTTGTCGCACACCACTTTACCAACTGTTAAATTGAGCGGGGTTAGCCACTGATCTGCCTGTGACCGCAGAGCTGAAAGGAGTGCAGGACCGGTGTGGCTCTTGGCTTCCAGGCACAACAGCTGCAGCACAGCATGGCAACGTCTCACCTGGCACGTCAAATAGGTTCTAGGGAGCTTGGGGGGGGGGGGGTGCAGCGGAAAAGACGGTAGCAGTGGAAAAGGAGGAGTCAGCCGAGGAGGAGACGGAGGATGGAGGAGGAGGAGAAGAAGAGGCAGGCCCGCATGCAATCCATGGCGGTAACACCAAATCCACACGGGTGCCACGGGTTACATGCTTGACGGCCTTCAGAAGGTTCACCCAGTGGGCAGTAAAAGTTATGCACCTTCCCTGCCTGTGTTTGCTAGACCACGTGTCTGTGGTCATATGTATCTTGGCACCAACACTGTGTGCCAGAGATATATTCAATTGCCGCTGAATGTGGCCATATAGCTCTGGGATGCCCTTCTAGGAGAAATATTTCCTTCTGGAGACGGTGTGCCAATGGCCACAAATCTTCTAAAGCGCTCTGTGTCCACCAGTTTATATGGCAGAAGTTGGCGGGCTAGCAGTTCCGTCAAACCAGCGGTCAGCTGTTGGGCAAGAGGGTTATCCGACATCATCAACTTTTTACGCTCGAACATTTGGGCCACGGAAGCCTGCCTTCTGCCAGATGAACTCGATGAGGCACAGTGGAAGGTGGAGTGAAGAACAAATGAGAGGAGAGGGAGAAGAGGCAGGACGTGGACCGCCAGGAGTGTGGCTTTGTGGGTTCTGACGGCATTACTCCCACTGGGCTCGGTGATGGAAGGCCAGGTGCCTTCTTAAGGTAGTCTAGGTGAGTGTTGGGCTTACCACGACTTATGCGTTGACAGCACAGGCTGCAAATGGCAACACTATTGTCAGAAGCTGACACGTTAAAAAAAGCCCACACTGCGGAACCACGTGCCCGTGTCCTGGGAGCACCAGAAGTGACCGTGCATGGTGGATGGCTCGCTCCAGATACATTTGCAGTCTGCTTTTTCCCTCCTGTGCCCTGCTAGCTCTGCCTGCTTCTCCTCCCTCTGCTGCTCCATCTCTCCCTCTGAACTCCTCTCCTCTTCCTCTCTTGTGGTCACCCACGTGACGTCCATCAACACGTCATCATCATCATCATCATCATCACCTTCACCACCACTGACATTAGAGATCTCGGAGTGGGCAGCAACAGCGCGGACCACCCTCCTTGTGCTGATCTGGGTACTGTCGTCAGACCGCTGGGTGGCGGCCATTGCTAACTCCTCTTCCTCGTCCGATGCCAAGAATGGCTGCGCATCGGTAAGGTCTGGGAATGGGGGAGAAAATAATTCCTCTGACTCGATAGGAGGGGCCATGGTGGTGGTGGTGTCTTTGGTGGTGCACACAGCAGAGAGTGAGGAGGGTGCAGATACAGAGGATGAGGAGGGTGCAGAAGAGGAAGGCTGAGTGTGCCACTCAACCAACTCTGGTGCGTCCTTTGACCTAATCGCACGCATCTTCTCCAACTTCCCTCTGCCTCTTCCTCTGCTTGTCATGCTTGTCATTTTCAAAATGACCCTGTGCCAAAGTCCCTAGAGAAGAGCAGTATTTGTGGAAGCAGGTATATCGCAGTCTTCAAACAGTATTTGGTGGAAGCCGGTACATCGCACCTCTCAATCACAATTTTGTGGAAGTAGGTATATAGAACCCCTTAATCAGTATTTTGTAGAAGCAGGTATATAGAACACCTGAATCAATATTTGGTGGAAGCAGGTATATCGCACCCCTCCATCTGTATTTTGTGGATGCAGGTATATCAAACCCCTTAATCAGTATTTTCTGGAATCAGGTATATAGAACCCCTTAATCATATTTTGTAGAAGCAGGTATATCGCACCCCTCAAATCAGTATTTTGGGGCAACAGGTATATCACACCCGTTGCCAGGCAAACCGCAAGGCCATCTCTAATTACGCACTATTTTGGAGATCGACGCATTACTTCTTGGTAGTGGATCACGAATTGACGGATTTTTGCTTTAAATGTTTTGGAACCAGAGTCTCAATAGCACAAATATATAAAATAATTAGGACTGGGTTGGCGAAGGTCACAATATTTAAGTGTGAGAGTAAATGGTCACAGGAGCTTGTGAGCGATTTTACTCCTAACTGGGAATCTGTTTATAAGAATGTAAAAAGAGCCTCAATTTCTGGAAATCATAGAATAATTCAATTTAAGATAGTTCACCGTTTATATTACACCCCTTATTTTTATCTAAAATATATAAAGATCTAGATTACAGATGTTTAAAATGTCAAGGCGACCAAGCTGATCTACTACATCTGCTATGGAGTTGCCGATTATACAGATATATTGGAATAAAATCTTTGTGGAAATGAACAGGGTGTCCGCTATTAGTTCTGTACCCGGGATCGAAGCTGCAATCTTTGGCCTTCCCCCTCCAGACAATATCAGCAAGAAGGATGAAGCAATATGGCTTAAAGGATTAATGCTTGCTAGAGTCATTATAGTTAGAAAATGGGGATCTGAAAGTCATCCTAAATTTGTTGAGTGGAAGAGTTTGATGACCAAGATAATGTATTATGAAAGGGTTCATGCTTGTGAAAATCGACAGCTAAGGGTACTTTCGCACTTGCGGCAGGACGGATCCGGCAGGCTGGTCTCCCTGTCGGATCCGTCCTTCCGCTGTTTCGCCGTATCGCCGCTCTGTCCCCATTGACTATAATGGGGATGGGGGCTGAGCTGCAGCGCAGCAGGGTGAAAACCGCCGGACTAAAAAGTCGGACATGCAGGACTTTTTAGTCCGGTGGCTTTCGCCGTGCACCGCCGTGCTGCGCCGAAGCTCAGCCCCCGTCCCCATTATAGTCAATGGGGACGGAGCGGCGATACGGCGAAGCAGCGGAAGGACGGATCCGACAGGGAGACCAGCCTGCCGGATCCGTCCTGCCGCAAGTTTGAAAGTACCCTAAAACAATGGCACCAGATATGGGCTAAATGGATTCAGTCGTTTGAGAGTAGATATGAAGGATATGGATAGGTACACAATTACTTTCTCGACCAAGTATTCAATACTGTGTCCGCAAATAAAGAGTATCATTAAGAACAACTGGAAAACACTGCATAATGACCCCCTATTAGGCCAGATACTCCCCGCAAACCCAGCGTTTATATTCAAGAAGGCACCGACTATTAGGGATAAAGTGGTATATAGCTGTTTGCGCAAAGAGGTAGATGTACCGGATGGAGCATTCACACGGTGCGGTTTATGTGCCGCGTGCAAAATTAGATCAAGGGAAGAGAAAACACAAATGTGGGAGAAAAAGAACTTAAAATAAGGGTTCATATTTCATGTGAAAATGCAGGAGAGATGTATGTTCTCGAGTGCCCGTATGGATTGGGGAACATACTAGAAATATAAAGAAAGGGTTGGAAACCCACAGTGGGTCAGCCCATTTTAAAAAACATCATCAACGGAACCCTGCAGGTCTTAAGTTCATGGGAGTTGAACTTGTACGTACTAGATGGCGGCGAGGAGATCCGGTGGAACACGTTAACGAGAGGGAAGCAGAGTGGATATACAAAATGCGGACATTACAACCCAACGGTATGAACATCGAATGGGGTGTGAAATCAGTGTCTATGTATTAGTAGCAAGGTTTAGGTGAACTTGGGTTGAAGGAGTGGTAGCGGGGATAGCTAGGAGCAGCACAAGGGAATATATGGGATCTACATTTTGGTATTGTAACTATGTATAAGGAAGGTGGAATGGAGCGAGTAAGGAATTACGCCTTGTTAGTTACGGCGATGCTGGGTCGATAGTAGGAAGAATGGATATATGACGTTTTTGTTGTGATATGAGAATAAGTAATTTTAGTATTTTTAAAGATGTTCTATTGAATAAGATATCATTTGCATGTTTTGTACATGGGTATAAACAAGGAGGGTTGAAAAAGAACCCATAGCCGGAAAAAGAACTGCGGCACGCCCCCGACGAAGCAAGGCCGCGCAATGCATTTTAGGGGACTTTCACGCTTGCGTTTTTCTTTTCCGGCATAGAGTTCCGTCCTAGGGGGTCAATACCGGAAAAGAACTGATCAGTTTTAACCCCATGCATTCTGAATAGAGAGCAATCCGTTCAGGATGTCTTCGGTTCAGTCTCTTTGAGTGATCAGACAAAAGATAAAACCGCAGCATGCTACGGTTTTATCTCCGGCCCAAAAAACTGAAGACGGGCATTTTCGCCGCGTGCGAAAATGCCCATACTATTAAAATATAATAATATTAATGGCATACGGCAAAACAGCCAATTTGTAATTTTTTGTCACTTCAACTACCCAATAATTTTTTAATAAAAAGTGATCAAAAAGTCGCACACACACTTAAAATTGGTATCACTAAAAAGAACAGATCACAAATAATGAGCCCTCACACAGCCCCGTACACATAGCTACAAAAAAGTTATAGGGGTCAGAATATGGTTATGAAAAAACTTTTTTTTTTCCTCAAAGGCTTTAAAAAAAAATTCAGTATTAAAACGCAAGAAACATTATACAAGTGTGGTATCGTTGTAACTGTACTGACCTGGAGAATGAAGATAACAGGTCAATTTTACCGCATAGTGTACAGTGTAAAAATAAATAAATAAAAACCTTTACCAGAACTGTGTTTTTTCCCAATTCTACCCCATTTGGAATTTTTTTCCCCGCTTCCTACTACATGGTATGCAACCGTAAATGGTGCCATTAGAAATTACAACTTGTCCCGCCAAAAAAATAAGCCCTCATAAGGCTATGTGAATGAAAAAAATAAAATAAAAAAGTTTATGGAAGGCGGGGAGTGAAAAACAAAAATGCAAAAATGGAAAATCCCGGGGTCCTGAAGGGGTTAAAGAGAGGTGAACACTCACTTTTCCGTATGTCACGAGTAAGGACCTAGATTGCGGAATCCGAAACGCGTAGACATCGTAGAGATCTTGTATGCGAGTCGTGTTTAAATAACAGTTTTTTATTGTTATTAATAAAGCTGCAAGTTTTTATGGGAAGCTGGACCACAAGTTTTTTCTTTGGATTACGTTTGTATACGGACTGCGCCGAGCTTCCGTGAAAGCAACAAAGGTGAGAGTTGTCTTATATATATTTGGAACTTTGGTGAACACTGTGCATATATCCTTTTTCAAGGTACTGGCATTGGAACAGTGAGTGGCCCATAGGCTGGTAGATACCAACGCAGAGTACCAATACACACCGTGCTGGCATACCAGCAGTGAATGGCCCGTAGGCTGGTAGATACCAACGCAGAGTACCGATACACACCGTGTCGGCATTGCAACAGTGAGCGGCCCGTAGGCCGGTAGATACCAACGCAGAGTACAAATACACACCATGCCGGCATACCAGCAGTGAATGGCCCGTAGGCTGGTAGATACCAACGCAGAGTACCGATACACACTGTGCCGGCATTGGAACAGTGAGCGGCCCGTAGGCTGGTAGATACCAACGCAGAGTACCGATACACACCGTGCTGGCATACCAGCAGTGAATGGCCCGTAGGCTGGTAGATACCAATGCAGAGTACCGATACACACCGTGTCGGCATTGCAACAGTGAACGGCCCGTAGGCCGGTAGATACCAACGCAGAGTACCAATACACACCATGCCGGCATACCAGCAGTGAATGGCCCGTAGGCTGGTAGATACCAACGCAGAGTACCGATACACACCGTGCCGGCATTGGAACAGTGAGCGGCCCGTAGGCTGGTACATACCAACGCAGAGTACCGATACACACCGTGCCGGCATTGGAACAGTGAGCGGCCCGTAGGCTGGTAGATACCAACGCAGAGTACCGATACACACCGTGCCGGCATACGAGCAGTAAATGGCCCGTAGGATGGTAGATACCAACGCAGAGTACCGATACACACCGTGCCAGCATACCAGCGTTTTTCTTTTCCGGCATAGAGTTCCGTCCTAGGGGGTCAATACCCGTAGGCTGGTAGATACCAACGCAGAGTACCGATACACACCGTGCCGGCATACCAGCAGTGAATGGCCCGTCGGCTGGTAGATACCAACGCAGAGTACCGATACACACTGTGCCGGCATACCAGCAGTGAATGGCCCGTAGGCTGGTAGATACCAACGCAGAGTACAGATACACACCGTGCCGGCATACCAGCAGTGGATGGCCCGTCGGCGGTGAGATACAACCAGTTGGTACATTTAACGAGTGCTGGAACCACTTGCATGTTGCGCGGATCCACGTGTATTTTTATCATTTCTGGGACTGCTCCATTTTAGGATCCTGCTGCAATCCAGCGACACGTGTTGTAAGATTCCTAAGCAACTGCATAAATTCCACTGGTCAGCTGTTTGAGAAAGCAACGGCACTCGACGTAGCGCCGCAGGCTTCTCACAGCTTACCCCAGGCCACATGGCATAGGCTTCGCTCAGCCGCCTCGAAGTGAATGGGGTTGACTTGCAATACCAAGCACGGCCACTATACAGTGTACGGCGCTGTGCTTGGTGAGCTGACAGGAGGCCGCGGCGTCACTGCGAGCATTGGTGCCTTCTCAAACAGCAGATTGGCGGGGGTCCCGGGTGTAGACTCCTACCGATCAGATACTCATAAGTCTCGGAAAACTTTGAGCAGGGGCTTTTTTTATTTTTTTTTACGGAGTGAGCATTAGTTTTCATACCATTTTGGGCTGCCTACGATATCACATGAAATCTGTGGACAGATGTAGCGCTGTTTTCGAATGTATTCATATTTCTCTCATCCTATACATCCCCTTTAGACCCTATTCGCACAAACATATTTCACAGTGGGCAGCGCACGGGATAATGACACATCCGTTTTTTGTCTGCGGCAGGACACTCACTGCATACCCTATTCTTGTGGACCAGCGGTATTCCAATGTGGATATTTGCGGCCTATCCATAATGTCTAATAGGAGCAGGACCAAGCTCACACCACTGGGAATAGAGAGGTGTCTGCGCATGCGCTGCTTTCTCCATTCACTTCTGTCAGAGTTATGGCGATACTCAAGGCTTGGCTATTTCCGGAAGTTCCATAAAAGTGATTGGAGAGAGACGTAAATGCGCAGACACCTCTCTATTCCCAGTGGCGCAAGACGGACCCCTGTTTTCGAGATTGGAGCAGGGCCCCCACCTGTCGGACATTTACGGCATTTTCTGTGGCTATACCGTAAACGTCCAGATGGGATTACTTTAAAAATCTATGGCGGACTACGCACGGACATCAACCGTGTTCCATCAAGTTTTCATTGAAACAAGGCAACGGACTCCTTCCAATTTTTTTTTTTTAAACGGATGAAAAACGGACACACAAAACCTACACGGACGTTTTTTTGTGTGGAGTGTGAATAAGTTAACAACCTCCAGCTGTTGTGAATCTACAACTCCCAGCATGTTCCATTTATTTCTATGGTGTGTGTGCATGCTGGGAATGGTAGTTTCACCACAGCTGGAGTGGCGGAGCGCGCTGACCCCTGCCGTAGACATTCAGCTACATCCGGAGGTGGCAATTTCACTGCATAAAGACACAACAAAAACAGCTGATGTAAAAAACACTAAAGTGCAGAAAACCCACCATTGAGAACCTGTGTGAACGCAGCCCTATTTTCCCTTTCTCTTTGGCCTCATGCACACGACCGTTGTTCTGGTCCGCATCCGATCCACAGTTGGGGCTCGGGTGCAGACCTATTCACTTCAATGGGGCCGCAAAAGATGCGGACAGCACTCCGCGTGCTGTCCGCATCCGTTGCTCCGTTCCGTGGCCCCGCAAAAAAGTCCTATTCTTGTCCGTTTTGCGGATAAGAATAGGCATTTTTACAATGCCGTTCATTACGGAAGGCACACGGGCGGCTTCTATTTTTTGCGGATCCGCGGTTTGCGGACCGCAATAAAACGGAATGGTCGTGGGCATGAGGCCTTTCTCTTCTTTTTGGATTCCTCCTCCATTCTTCCTCACATCACAGAGTCTGTACCTTCCCAGCCACTTTCTTATCACCATGTCCTAACTTGGGGCTCATGCACACAACCATACGTATTTTGCAGTCCACAAAACACGGATCCGGCATTGTTACAATGAATCCCGTTTTGCGGATTCATTGTAGCAATGCCTGTCCTTGTCCGCAAAATGGACAAGAATAAGACAAGTTCTATTTTTTTTATTTATTTTTTTGCGTAATGGACATGCGGACATACAGACGCAAGGAGTAATTTCCGTTTTTTAGTTTTTTCCAAGCCCCATTGAAGTGAATGGTTCCGCATATGGACCTGTAAAAAAACAGAACGAAAACGGGGAAAAAAATACGTTAAGGCTACATGCACACGACCGTATTTTTTTTTTTTTGCAGGGCTACGGATTTTTTTCTTCCATGGGTCTTCCTTGATTTTTGGAGGATCCACGGACATGAAAAATGAAAAAAAAATCTAAGTCAAGTTTGCCTTTGAAATGATAGGAAAAAAAGGACACGGATCACGGACACGGACGACAATCTTGTGTGCATCCGTGATTTTTCACGGACCCATTGACTTGAATGGGTCCGTGAAAAAAAATAGGACAGGTCCTATTTTTTTCACGGACTGGAAACACGGATCACGGACGTGTATGCCAAACGGTGCATTTTCCGATTTTTCCACAGACCCATTGAAAGTCAATGGGTCCGCGGAAAAAAACGGAAAACGGAACAACTGCCGCGGATGCACACAACGGTCGTGTGCATGTACTCTAATGTGCATGAGACCTTACACCCCCAGGCTAAAATCCTGTAGAGACACAGGGCTCTGTTCACACTAGCGGCACCGCTCCACAACGCTCTGCCAATCCATCATACGAAACAGCAATTGCCCTATAATACCACTCTATGATCGCCGTCAAAATTGCCAAAATTTCCTTCCCCCGAAAACTTAGGGTTCTGATCAGCCATGTGAACAGAGCCCCATATGTCTCGGTGTGTCGCCCACAAGCTAGGTGGGTACATCCTGCAACTGTAACAAACTTTAAGCTGTGAGAAGTACCAGGTCTACCTAGGGAATGTTTCCATTCACTGACAGCAAGCAGAGATCTTTAAACTGTATATATACACGCTACATGCATACACCTTTAGTAAATTCGGATCCCTCCGGAGCACCGTCCATACTACATACGGTATCATACGTGCAGATGTTTATGGGTCACGCACACACCTGTGGAGGTACAAGGTACAAGGCTGTATGGTCTTACCGGTAGCAGAGCTGTGACTCTGGAGCTGCCAGGCTGCCCACCCCTCTCTACTGGGACAAGAACTTGTGCACAGCCCCTGCACTTTCTACACGTCAACAAGCCGCCTGCACCACACCCCCAGCATTCACCATAGCCCCGCCCACTTCTAGTTGCTTATTTGCATACTCATGCCCATTATGTAGAGAGCACGCCTCCACTAGAATTAACCCCTCCTGGTGTGTGGTAGATTAACCCTATGCTCTCCAATGCCTGCATTTGTGCATTGGACTGAAATTTGTTGCCATAACTTTTTTATTTTTCACCCCCCGGATGCTGAATGAGTTGACTTTTTCAGTGGTATTTCTTTGCTGCCAAATATGTATAACTTTCTGACATTTTTTTTTTTTTTGTATAATGTATCTTTTAAATATCAAAATGTTACTTTACTAATTTTAATTTCTTACTTTTATTTTACAGATAATTTAGAATAACAATGCATTGGAATATCTCTGTGAACATCACTTCTTCACACGGCATTTTTTACCTGCCTTTTTGGCAACTTTTTTTCATTGTGCTAAAACTTCTTAAAGCTGAAGGTCTGTTACAGTAGCATCCATCCTAGAAAGTCCTCTGTAATCTGGACTACGGGGTAATACATTGTATCTACACGCATACACTGTAACAAATGATCAGAACAGGAGAGGTTTGCAGGTTTTATTACATTTAGTGGATACAACTGTAACAAACCCTCAGCTGTCAGAGACATCTACAGTAAGTCCAGTTGCCTTGATTTATTCTTTACAGATATACCATGACCTGGATAAATGAGAACCTTCACAGACATACTGTATTATAGTATTCCTGGTACTTTTACTGACAGCAAGCAAAGATCCTGAAAATGGTAAGGAATTGAAACAAACACTTCCAGATCTGGCTAGAAAGGAGCTCTTAGGATTCAATCTTGATGGCTGTTGTTGGACTTCTGTAGGTTCTCCAGCAGGAGTTGTCCTCTGAACCCTCCAGTATATAGGTGATGAAGTTAGAGAAAATAGACTTTGGTCTGTAGTACAGTCTCACCTATCCGGGAGCGAAGGTCTGGCACGTCAACATAGAGGTGTCCTCAGAAAAGGTCAAACATCACCTTCCTCTGGCAAAATTCCTCAGATATCTGCTGCTGGTGGCTTATTAAGTAGCAGTCATTGTCCTGTAATTGGTGGTCAGTGGTATAGTCATGGTCCTGTAACTGGTGGCCAGTGCTGTAGTCATGGTCCTGTAACTGGTGGTCGGTGGTATTGTCATTGTCTTGTAACTGGTGGTCAGTGGTATAGTCATGGTCCTGTAACTGGTGGTCGGTGGTATAGTCATGGTCCTGTAACTGGTGGCCAGTGGTATAGTCATGGTCCTGTAACTGGTGGCCAGTGCTATAGTCATGGTCCTGTAACTGGTAGTTGGTGGTATTGTTATCGTCTTGTAACTGGTGGTCGGTGGTATAGTCATGGTCCTGTAACTAGTGGTCGGTGGTATAGTCATGGTCCTGTAACTGGTGGCCAGTGGTATAGTCATGGTCCTGTAACTGGTGGCCAGTGGTATAGTCATGGTCCTGTAACTCGTGGCCAGTGGTATAGTCATGGTCCTGGAACTGGTGGCCAGTGGTATAGTCATGGTCCTGTAACTGGTGGTCGGTGGTATAGTCATGGTCCGGTAACTGGTGGCCAGTGGTATAGTCATGGTCCTGTAACTGGTGGTCGGTGGTATAGTCATGGTCCTGTAACTGGTGGCCAGTGGTATAGTCATGGTCATGTAACTGGTGGTCGGTGGTATTGTCATCGTCTTGTAACTGGTGGTCAGTGGTATAGTCATGGTCCTGTAACTGGTGGTCGGTGGTAAAGTCATGGTCCTGTAACTGGTGGTCGGTAGTATAGTCATGGTCCTGTAACTGGTGGCCAGTGGTATAGTCATGGTCATGTAACTGGTGGTTGGTGGTATTGTCATCGTCTTGTAACTGGTTGTCAGTGGTATAGTCATGGTCCTGTAACTGGTGGTTGGTGGTATAGTCATGGTCCTGTAACTAGTGGCCAGTGGTAAAGTCATGGTCCTGTAACTGGTGGTTGGTGGTATAGACATGGTCCTGTAACTGGTGGCCAGTGGTATAGTCATGATCCTGTATATGGTGGTTTGTGGTATGGTCATCGTCTTGTAACTGGTGGACGGTGGTATAGTCATGGTCCTGTAACTGGTGGCCACTGGTATAGTCATCGTCCTGTAACTGGTGGTTGGTGGTTTAGTCATGGTCCTGTAACTGGTGGTCATTGTGCACTCTACCTTCTCAATATAAGGTATCAGGTTCTTCCTATGGATATAAAAGATGGCACTTGGTATGTATGTGCCCTTGTGTCTTGCTCATGCTGGGTACGAGTTGGGCACTGCTGGGACGGGTTCAGACACGTGAACGCCATATAAATAGACTACTTATGTGTAGCGTTGTTGATCAGGATTTTCTTGTCATATACACAGATGATCAAGATAAAAATACCTCATACATACGCCCATGTGTGGCACTAATACTGTGGAGGAGACCTCATCTAAATAGGTCCAAACATTTCATATGCATATAGGATATTTGTCACACAATAGTGATGCCTCCCTAGTGCCCCTTCACAATAGTGATGCCTCCCTAGTGCCCCTTCACAATAGTGATGCCTCCCTTATACCACTTCAGAATAATGATGCCTATTTAGGGCAACTTTATTTCACTTTTGTGTGAATGTACCCTACCACAGGATTTATGTGCAATCCGCACAAAAACCCACGCGCAGTCCTGATCGTGGGCATGCAGCCTAAGAGTGCAGCCATGCGTACAGGGAGCCGTCACCTGCATCTTGTGTTGTTTGTACTTGAGTTATTACAATACATTAAGTCATAACTCAGGGGAAAGAAGAGCAAAATATGTCGCACGTGTGAGGAGGCGGCACACTGAGCGAACAGGCGGAGGACACGTCTCATCAAACACCAGTCACTTTCTTTATTTGCTGTATACACCAGACACTCAATCGCTTCCATCTTATGTAATGTTTACTTCTTCTACATCTCCTTAAGGAAACATGCATGTCATAATCAGGTCATGTTTAACATTCTAACCCCCACACGTCCTAACAAGTCATCATGTGTCCCAACATAACAGAGACAGGGAGCTCAACATTCACAACATGCCCACATGTCATTCTACAGACAGCAGCATTATAGTAGTTATATTCTTGTACATAGGGGGCAGTATTGTAGTAGTTATATTCTTGTACATAGGAGCAGCATTATAGTAGTTATATTCTTGTACATAGGAGCAGTATTATAGTAGTTATATTCTTGTACATAAGAGGCAGTATTATAGTAGTTATATTCTTGTACATAGGAGAAGTATTATAGTAGTTATATTCTTGTACATAGGGGGCAGTATTGTAGTAGTTATATTACTGTACATAGGAGCAGTATTATAGTAGTTATATTCTTGTACATAGAAGCAGTATTATAGTAGTTATATTCTTGTACATAGGAGCAGTATTATAGTAGTTATATTCTTGTACATAAGAGGCAGTATTATAGTAGTTATATTCTTGAACATAGGAGAAGTATTATAGTAGTTATATTCTTGTACATAGGGGGCAGTATTGTAGTAGTTATATTCTTGTACATAGGAGCAGTATTATAGTAGTTATATTCTTGTACATAAGAGGCAGTATTATAGTAGTTATATTCTTGTACATAGGAGAAGTATTATAGTAGTTATATTCTTGTACATAGGGGCAGTATTGTAGTAGTTATATTACTGTACATAGGAGCAGTATTATAGTAGTTATATTCTTGTACATAGGAGCAGTATTATAGTAGTTATATTCTTGTACATAGGAGCAGTATTATAGTAGTTATATTCTTGTACATAGGGGCAGTATTATAGTAGTTATATTCTTGTACATAGGAGCAGTATTATAGTAGTTATATTCTTGTACATAGGAGCAGTATTATAGTAGTTATATTCTTGTACATAGGAGCAGTATTATAGTAGTTATATTCTTGTACATAGGAGCAGTATTATAGTAGTTATATTCTTGTACATAGGAGCAGTATTATAGTAGTTATATTCTTGTACATAGGAGCAGTATTATAGTAGTTATATTCTTGTACATAGGGGCAGTATTATAGTAGTTATATTCTTGTACATAGGAGCAGTATTATAGTAGTTATATTCTTGTACATAGGAGCAGTATTATAGTAGCTATATTCTTGTACATAGGAGCAGTATTATAGTAGTTATATTCTTGTACATAGGAGCAGTATTATAGTAGTTATATTCTTGTACATAGGAGGCAGTATTATAGTAGTTATATTCTTGTACATAGGAGCAGTATTATAGTAGTTATATTCTTGTACATAGGAGCAGTATTATAGTAGTTATATTCTTGTACATAGGAGGCAGCATTATAGTAGTTATATTCTTGTACGTAGGGGCAGTATTATAGTAAGTTATATTCTTGTACATAGGAGGCAGTATTATAGAGTTTGTATTCTTGTACATAGGGGCAGTATTATAGTAGTTATATTTTTGTACTATGGCGGCAGTATTATAGTAGTTATATTCTTGTACATAGGAGCAGTATTATAGTAGTTATATTCTTGTACATAGGAGCAGTATTATAGTAGTTGTATTCTTGTATACAGGAGGCAGTATTATAGTAGTGGTATTCTTATAGATAGAGGGCAGTATTATAGTAGTTATATTTGTGTACATAGGAGGCAGTATTATAGTAGTTATATTCTTGTACATAGGGGCAGTATTATAGTAGTTGTATTTTTGTACATAGGAGCAGTATTATAGTAGTTATATTCTTGCACATAGAAGCAGTATTATAGTAGTTATATTCTTGTACATAGTAGCAGTATTATAGTACTGCCACAGGCCTCTTGAAGTGACGGAAGTCCGTGATGGTCCGCTGGAATGACCAGGCGGAAGAGGCTTTTTCCTCGTTGAAGTCGGTCCTGTGCGGGTCACCGGTTTTGGTGACGCCCGACTTCAAGAGGGAGTTTGTGGCACAGACCGATGCCTCTGAAGTAGGCCTCGGAGCTGTACTCTCTCAGGAAATCAATGGGGAGGAACATCCCGTTGTTTTCCTGAGCCACAAACTCACCCCGGCCGAGACTAGGTACAGTGTAGTGGAGAGAGAGTGCCTGGCCATCAAATGGGTAATCGAGGTATTATCTGTTGGGAGAAAGTTCCGTCTGCTGACCGACCACTCCCCTCTCAAGTGGATGAGCCAGGCCAAAGAGAGGAATGCTCGGGTCACCAAATGGTTCTTGTCATTACAGAACTTCAAGTTCTCAGTGGAACACAGGGCAGGCCGCTTGCAGGGAAATGCTGATGCCCTGTCCCGGGTACAGTGTCTGGCAAGTGTTCACCCTCTCAGGGATGAACAAAGGGGGGACGTATGTAGGAAGGCACAAGGGTCCGTCGTTGATGGAAGGTATGTGTCACCTAGGTTCCTGGCCTCGGTGAAGTAAGAGCCAGTTTTCATGTGTCAGCAGTAGTTACTGTTTAGTTGTATAGTTGATTCAGGATGGCTCTTACTGGGATTAGTCAAAGTGCTGGGTGGGTGACTACTCCCCACGTTCCAGGCCGGGTCTTGACTGGCCTATAAAAAAAGCAGCCGGGAGTGTCAGCTGGTTGTGATTACCTCTCTCTTTGACAGAGGATCTCAGGCAATCGCTGGATTGGGATCTGAGCCGTGTGCTAGGCTGGAGGCCTGAGTTTGGGAGGTCTGCTCTGTCCTGAGCAATGCCGATTGGGTGTGAACTAACACCTAGGATAACAGGTGACTGTGTTGCTGTATGACCTGTCTAGGTGTGAACGAACACCAAAACTGAAAATGGACTGTCGTACTGTTTTGTTGCCATAAGGGCTCGTTCACACAAACGTTATTTGCGTTCCGTATACGGGCCGTTTTTTAGTTCTGTATATGGTCCATATACGGAAACATTAATTTCAATGGTTCTGCAAAAAAAAAATGGAATGTACTCCGTATGCATTCTGTTTCCGTATTTCCATTTTTCCGTTCCGTTCAAAGATAGAACATGTCCTAATATTGCCCGCAAATTGCGTTCCGTGGTTCCATTCAACTGAATGGGTCCACAAAAAAAAACAGAACACTTACGGAATGTACTCTGTATGTCTTCCATATCCGTTCCATTTTTGAGGAACAATCTATTGAAAATGTTATGCCCAGCCCAATTTTTTCTATGTAATTACTGTATACTGTATATGCCATATGGAAAACGGAACGGAAAAACATAATGGTACCGAAAACACTACTGAAACAAAAAACTGAAAAACGGATCCGTTAAAAACGGCCCGCAAAACTCTGAAAAAGGCATATGGTCGTGTGAACAAGCCCTAACTGTGAATAAAACACTGAAGTATTTTTGAGTTACAAACTGGTCTTTGCCTCTATACTGCGTCCGCTTGTCCTGTCTACAAGAGCGAATCCCCACAGTATTTAGATATTATGAATTAGGACAAGTAGAGGAGGGTAAGAAGATGTAGAGGAATGATAAAAAATGAAGATTAGAATAATAATAATTAAAAATGTAAAATTATGTAATGGAATAAAGATGGTTATTCACAAAATAAAAGCAATATATAAGATATAACTGTATCATGATGAGGGGGAGTTGGAGGAGGAAAAAGGGGGAAGGGGAGGGGGGTGGGGGGTTTGGGAAAAGAGAAGGAAGGGGGAATCTCACCCATGGGATCTAGATGACTAAGGACAAAGTCCGGATTATCGAATCGGAAATGAAGGAGATAATATGTCAGATCCATACTCTGGAAAAAAATATAAAGACAATTGATGTTACAAAAGAAATCACATTCATAGTTAAGTCCCTTAAATGTTACAGAAGAAATCACATTCTCTATTAAGTCCTTTGGGAGATAATGTGTCCAGATGGTGTAACCAAAAGGATTTGCATTGTCTCAATAATAATGTCCGGTTTCCGCCCCTCCATGGGGTTAGTACTTGTTCCAAGACTTGGAATTGTAAGGAGCAAACCTGGTGGTTGCATTCCTTAAAGTGAGTGGGAATTGGTAACAGTAACTGATTGGTTCTAATGGTAGATTTGTGTTTGGAGATCCTATCTCTTATGTGTTGGGTGGTTTCACCAACGTAGATGAGTCCACAGGGGCATCTAATTAGCTATACCACACTGAGGCAAAAAATACTCTATCAAGGGATATTTCATGTGTGACTCTACCCATGTGGTTAATCTCATTAGGTGCCCCTTTGGACTCATCTACGTTGGTGAAACCACCCAACACATAAGAGAGGCTCTGCCTCTCGTATGAGACCTAAAGTGTTTAAGAGTGTCTCCTGCAAGAAAAACACATCAGCCTTGAGGTATCTCAGGTGTTCGTAGACGGCATGTCTAGTCCTTCTAGCTCTAATGCTATTCACATTACTGGTGACCACTTTAAGATGGAAGTCATCATGAGAAGAAGAAGAAAAATAACTCCTATAATAATAAATCAGAGTCAGAGTTGTCTTGCTGACTACCAGTTTCCATATCCCATACAGACTGTGATTGGGCATGAAGAGGTCTCCTTTTTGTGGGAAGATCCCCTCCTGAGTCATCACATTCCACCATCATACACTTAAAGGGATTCTGTCACCTCCCCTAAGGCAAAAAACGATTTAAAACCAGCCATGCAGCACAGCTTACCTGGATTAGGCTGTGCTGTTCAATCTTGAAATCCGTCCAGCAGTTAGTTCAAAAAACGAGTTTGATCAATGAGGAAATGCGTCCTGAAGGTGCCCAGAGGGGCGTTTTTTTCTTCTGAGAGAGCCCAGTCCCGCCCCTTTTTCAGTGCCCAGCCCGCCTTCCTTTTACTTCCTAACCGCCGCCCCCAGCCTGCCACAGCCTCTCCTCCCCCTCCCTCTTGCCGAACGAAGTCTCGCACAGGCGCAGTACCCACTGAGGGCTGCGCCTGTGCGATCATCAGGAGACTGAGGGCGGCAGCTTCATCTTCGTCACTGGGCATGCGCCGAGCCCAGTGACGTCCGATGCTCGCTCTTCCCTCAGTCAGCAGGGAAGAGCGAGCATCGGACGTCACTGGGCTCGGCGCATGCCCAGTGACGAAGATGAAGCTGCCGCCCTCAGTCTCCTGATGATCGCACAGGCGCAGCCCTCAGTGGTTACTGCGCCTGTGCGAGACTTCGTTCGGCAAGAGGGAGGGGGAGGAGAGGCAGGAGAGGCTGTGGCAGGCTGGGGGCGGCGGTTAGGAAGTAAAAGGAAGGCGGGCTGGGCACTGAAAAAGGGGCGGGACTGGGCTCTCTCAGAAGAAAAAAACGCCCCTCTGGGCACCTTCAGGACGCATTTCCTCATTGATCAAACTCGTTTTTTGAACTAACTGCTGGACGGATTTCAAGATTGAACAGCACAGCCTAATCCAGGTAAGCTGTGCTGCATGGCTGGTTTTAAATCGTTTTTTGCCTTAGGGGAGGTGACAGAATCCCTTTAAGCTCTCTCTCTATTTCTGCTTCTCCATCTGACTCGGACAGTACACTGTATTTGTTGGTTGTTACTGTTACATCAGCCTGTCTGTCCACTCTCATTTTAGTAGGTTTTTAGACGGTGGTCCATGCACCCTCAGGCCTGCGGCTGGTCTTATCTCTTTTTCTGTTTTTTAAGACTTTTATTTTCCCCAGTGGTGGATGCTGGGGCAGAGGAAGAGACAGACGCTGGATGCTCTACAGGCTGCTCCACAACCTCCATGTCCCCCTCGGTGTTACCTGCCTGCGGGTGGTCCAGCACAGTACCACTCATGTGTGGGGTCTCTGGTACTGTGTACAATGTTCCTGACAATAGCTCCTCCTGCTCCTCATCTGGGACATTTGCCCCTTCCACCAAGTCCTCATCAGGGAGATCTCTACAGATGTTATGCCACACTTCAGGACAGTCTCTATGGGGGATGACCGATCTTACCGCACAGGTTACACCTTATGTTCTGGCAGGTGGCCCTCAAATGGCCGATGTCCCCGCACAGGCTGCACTTCATCATGGTGCAGACACTCGCCACGTGACCTGATTTCCCACACTTAAAGCATAGCCTGGGCTGACCAGCATAGAAACAAACACCTTTCTCCCGGGCCAATGAAGAAGGAATTAGGAATGTGATGGGTGATGTTCTGGTATAATGTAACCAGGACCCTCCACCCCGGTCCAGATTCCATCCTCATCCCTGGTCTTGGTCAGGTTTGACTTGAGGTCACAATGCCTCTTGAGCCAGATAATAATATCCTGGGGGGGACAGAATCATTCCAGAAAATGATGGTAACATTTACAATGTCAGGCTTAGTGATGGGAATAAAGCTGAACTTATTCCACCCCTCAGTACACCCTGACCCGGGTGTAGAGAGCCCAGAACCGGTCCAGATCAGACATGAGCTTGAAGATAATATCATAGCCCTGTCTGTCTGGGAGGATTATTAATGTCAGGATGTTGGTTGGCAGGAAGCCCATCTGGGTACACAACATGTCTCTGACCACACACCTTTTGTCAGGTAGATCTTCTTTTGCCCCTTTATGTCTAAACCTGACAACGTTCCTTTTCTTGAAGGCCTGACCTGTGTATCTGGTGTTAGAGGGAAATGATGGTGAACCCCAACTCCAAGCATTCCCAGATGTCTGACCAGTAGCGGTGTCCTGCAGGGGGTGATGTATGGGCTGCTGACTGCCCGTACTGTGGGGCTCTGCTGCCTGCTGTGTAACTAAAGGGGGAAACTCCTCAGCCTGAGACTGCACTGCTCCCTCCCCACCATCAATACCAGGGTTCTCTATGTTACCAGCTGCCATAGATGACTCCTCAGCTAGGACATTATCACACACAGAGACATCAGCAACATCAGACATTTTAGCAGCATTACAGTGCTCAGTATTAACCCCCTGCACATCACAGGCCTGGGTTTCCTGCTCATATATACCCTGAGGTGCAGCTACAGTGTTACCTACAGCTGTCAATCCACAGTCATCCTGCAGAGCACTGCCTCCTGGGACTTGTGGTGTCTGCACTGCCACTTCACTGCTGTCATCAGGTAAGAGTCCACAGTTTTCATTTTGTGCAGTACTTACTGCAGGGACTTATAGTGTAGTGTCCCACTAGGTAAATGTGGGCACTACACAAGGGTCAATTGGGCCACGTTGTTCTCCAACTCCTGTGTAACAGTGGCATTGTATTTTACATTGCATTTTAATATATATTGCTATGTTATTTATGTGTATTTTTCCCTGTGTTTCTGTGTATCAGGCCTGTTAGGGTGTAGTTCCTCCTCCTAGACAGTAGAGGGAGCTAGGGAACCCCTAATATATACAGGTCCTTCTAAAAAAATTAGCATATTGTGATAAAGTTAATTATTTTCTGTAATGTACTAATAAACATTAGACTTTCATATATTTTAGATTCATTACACACAACTGAAGTAGTTCAAGCCTTTTATTGTTTTAATATTGATGATTTTGGCATACAGCTCATGAAAACCCAAATTTCCTATCTAAAAAAATTTGCATATTTCATCCGACCAATAAAAGAAAAGTGTTTTTAATACAAAAAAAGTCAACCTTCAAATAATTATGTTCAGTTCTGCACTCAATACTTGGTCGGGAATCCTTTTGCAGAAATGACTGCTTCAATGCGGCGTGGCATGGAGGTAATCAGCCTGTGGCACTGCTGAGGTGTTATGGAGGCCCAGGATGCTTCCATAGCGGCCTTAAGCTCATCCAGAGTGTTGGGTCTTGCGTCTCTCAACTTTCTCTTCCCAAAATCCCACAGATTCTCTATGGGGTTCAGGTCAGGAGAGTTGGCAGGCCAATTGAGCACAGTAATACCATGGTCAGTAAACCATTTACCAGTGGTTCTGGCGCTGTGAGCAGGTGCCAGGTCGTGCTGAAAAATGACATCTTCATCTCCATAAAGCTTTTCAGCAGATGGAAGCATGAAGTGCTCCAAAATCTCCTGATAGCTAGCTGCATTGACCCTGCCCTTGATAAAACACAGTGGACCAACACCAGCAGCTGACATGGCACCCCAGACCATCACTGACTGTGGGGACTTGACACTGGACTTCAGGCATTTTGGCATTTCCCTCTCCCCAGTCTTCCTCCAGACTCTGGCACCTTGATTTCCGAATGACATGCAAAATTTGCTTTCATCCGAAAAAGTACTTTGGACCACTGAGCAACAGTCCAGTGCTGCTTCTCTGTAGCCCAGGTCAGGCGCTTCTGCCGCTGTTTCTGGGGAATGCGGCACCTGTAGCCCATTTCCTGCACACGCCTGTACACGGTGGCTCTGGATGTTTCTACTCCCGACTCAGTCCACTGCTTCCGCAGGTCCCCCAAGGTCTGGAATCGGTCCTTCTCCACAATCTTCCTCAGGGTCCGGTCACCTCTTCTCGTTGTGCAGCGTTTTCTGCCACACTTTTCCTTCCCACAGACTTCCCACTGAGGTGCCTTGATACAGCGCTCTGGGAACAGCCTATTCGTTCAGAAATTTCTTTCTGTGTCTTACCCTCTTGCTTGAGAGTGTCAATGATGGCCTTCTGGACAGCAGTCAGGTCGGCAGTCTTACCCATGATTGCGGTTTGGAGTAATGAACCAGGCTGGGAGATTTTAAAAGCCTCAGGAATCTTTTGCAGGTGTTTAGAGTTAATTAGTTGATTCAGATGATTAGGTTAATAGCTCGTTTAGAGAACCTTTTCATGATATGCTAATTTTTTTAGATAGGAATTTAGGATTTTCATGAGCTGTATGCCAAAATCATCAATATTAAAACAATAAAAGGCTTGAACTACTTCAGTTGGTGTGTAATGAATCTAAAATATATGAAAGTCTAATGTTTATCAGTACATTACAGAAAATAATTAACTTTATCACAATATGCTAATTTTTTTAGAAGGACCTGTATAGTCAGGTCCTGTTCAGGGAAAGTAGTGTAGAGTCAGGCGTCTGTGGAGACCCAGAAGAGAGTGTGCACTTTAGCCAGAGAGGAGCTGAGGGCCACCTCCTGACATGCAGCTAGACAGCCCAGGCTTCTAGTTGCCACCAGGAGAAGACGTTACCTCCTGAGAGAAGCCTGCAGTTCCCACAAAGTGCAGAGTAGAGCAGAAGTGTTTCCAGCTGAACCAGAGAGCTGAAGGGCAGAAGGATCTACTTAATGCAAGGATATATATACCTGAGGAAGTTTTCCCTAACCAAGGATAAAGCCATCAATAGGGCACACGGGCCTTGGGATAAAGACAGACAGGATTCTGAGGAAAAGTGCAACCTGGTCTGTAAGTGTTTTAACCCTCTGAGTATCTTGCAAGAACATTGTGCCTACCATTTATAAAGCCTGCTTATAATTGCTACTGCCTTATAGAACTTTGCCAAAAGACTGTAAATAGTTGACTGTTTCCAGTAAAAGGAAGTTTCGGTTCACCACAACATCGTGTTCCTCAATTATTCCTATCATAAATCGGTGTGCCACCGTTACCGGCACTGGCGTCACGAATCTTAAAGGGACTTTGCCCCTAACACATTAAACACCTGCAACATCCAGGGCACCTCATCTACCATCAGGCCTGGTCCCTATACACTGAGAGTGCCCCAGAGGTCTCCTGTGCCAGCCTCTCCATCACTGCTGTACGCCTGCCCAGGGTCTTTCAAGAAACTGTGAGTACTCTGTGCAACCCTCGTTCTGCCTAATAACCTCACCATCGCAATACCCTGCAGGGCTGCGTACTGCAATAGTACCTCACCGGGGCCGATGCAGGACTTGGCTGTTGTTGCTCAGATGTTCTTTTATTGTACAACTCTCTCTCCTCAAAAGGAAGAGTCGCTAGCTGTAATATGGGTCTTACGTGGGACTGCAGGGTTTTAGACCTAGATGATGTAGTCTCAGAGTTCTTGTCTTTCTTAAACCTTTGCTGGTTCCTGTATGTCTCTCCCACTGGTCCCATTTTCTCGAAGACAGAGTCAATCTCCTGCACATTGTCAGTCCGGCTTCTTGTCCAGTAAGGCCTGACTTCCTGGGTTTGCAGCCTTCAGTTTGTATGTGCAGTTTATCTGTTTTTACAGGTACAGTTTTTGTTTCTTCAGTGTCTCCATTCTTCTCACCAGTGTCGAATCTGATAAGCCAGGTGGAGCTCAGGTGATTGCTCTGGAGGCCTCTGATTGCTGCTGGGGAGTTTTGCAGGCTGTTTGCTTTCAGTACAGGTTCCTGTGGGTACATTCTCTCCATTCTTTCCTGGCACAAGACTCTGGAGTCCCTGGAGTTTTGCGGCTGCTGTCGCTGCTCTTGGGTCACAATCTCCTGATGGGCGACTGGATCCCGGATGTGTAGCAGAGACGGCACTGGTAGCACCTTAAGGTCTTCCTCGATTGCTGCCTTTGATCTCCTTCACAGCTTGAATGCCCCCAGACCTTCTGCACTCAGATTCTATCACCACACGCTGCTGCAGATTCTCTTGGATGGTTTGCTTTTCCAGAGATATCCTCCTCTGCCTTCTTGGGGTGGAGGTGGATTGCCCCCTAAGGCCGTTAATGGAGATTGTCTCACCCTCTGCACACTCTGCATGTTTCTTCCTTCTGGACTCTCCAACAGTTTGGTCTTGCACACAGGTGATCCTTCATTCACACTGGCAGTGGGTTTTACCAGGCACTTACTTGTTGCCTTTTCAGGTCTTATACTGCAACCGTTACTGCTGACATACTTTCTATACGTAGAAACTTTGGGATTTACATCCCCTGACTGAGTTGTCTGGGTATTGTTTCCCAGATTTGGCCTAGAAGCCTGGGCCTTGCTTGGGGAGCTTGCCCTCCTAGGGTGACCCCTCCCTGGGATTTCTCCAGTCATCCAAAGACTCAGGAGAGCAACTGATACACAACCTCTCAGCAAGTAGGCAGTATTATAGTAGCTATATTCTTGTACACAGGAGCAGTATTATAGTAGTTATATTCTTGTACATAGAAGCAGTATTATAGTAGTTATATTCTTGTACATAGGAGCAGTATTATAGTAGTTATATTCTTGTACATAGGAGCGGTATTATAGTAGTTATATTCTTGTACATATGAGGCATTATTATAGTAGTGATATTCTTGTACATAGGAGGCAGTATTATAGTAGTTATATTCTTGTACATAGGAGGTAGTATTATAGTAGTTATATTCTTGTACATAGGATGCAGTATTATAGTAGTTATATTCTTGTATATAAGAGCGGTATTATAGTAGTTATATTCTTGTACATAGGAGCAGTATTATAGTAGTTATATTCTTGTACATAGGAGGCAGTATTATAGTAGTTATATTCTTGTACATAGGAGCAGTATTATAGTAGTTATATTCTTGTACATAGGAGCAGTATTATAGTAGTTATATTCTTGTACATAGGAGCAGTATTATAGTAGTTATATTCTTGTACATAGGAGCAGTATTATAGTAGTTATATTCTTGTACATAGGAGCAGTATTATAGTAGTTATATTCTTGTACATAGGAGCAGTATTATAGTAGTTATATTCTTGTACATAGGAGCAGTATTATAGTAGTTATATTCTTGTACATAGGAGGCAGTATTATAGTAGTTATATTCTTGTATATAAGAGCGGTATTATAGTAGTTATATTCTTGTACATAGGAGGCAGTATTATAGTAGTTATATTCTTGTACATATGAGGCATTATTATAGTAGTTATATTCTTGTACATAGGAGCAGTATTATAGTAGTGATATTCTTGTACATAGGAGGCAGTATTATAGTAGTTATATTCTTGTACATAGGAGGTAGTATTATAGTAGTTATATTCTTGTACATAGGATGCAGTATTATAGTAGTTATATTCTTGTATATAAGAGCGGTATTATAGTAGTTATATTCTTGTACATAGGAGCAGTATTATAGTAGTTATATTCTTGTACATAGGAGCAGTATTATAGTAGTTATATTCTTGTATATAAGAGCGGTATTATAGTAGTTATATGCTTGTACATAGGAGGCAGTATTATAGTAGTTATATTCTTGTATATAGGAGGTAGTATTATAGTAGTTATATTCTTGTACATAGGAGGCAGTATTATAGTAGTTATATTCTTGTACATAGGAGGCAGTATTATAGTATTTATATTCTTGTATATAGGAGGTAGTATCATAGTAGTTATATTCTTGTACATAGGAAGCAGTATTATATTTTTGTACATAGGAGGCGGTATTATAGTACTAATATTCTTGTACATAGGAGGCAGTATTATAGCAGTTATATTCCTGTACACAGGAGCAGTATTATAGTAGTTATATTCTTGTACATAGGAGGCAGTATTATAGTAGTTATATTCTTGTACATAGGAGCAGTATTATAGTAGTTATATTCCTGTACATAGGAGGCAGTATTATAGTAGTTATATTCTTGTACATAGGAGGCAGTATTATAGTAGTTATATTCTTGTACATAGGAGCAGTGTTATAATAGTTATATTCTTGTACATAAGAGGCAGTATTATAGTAGTTATATTCTTGTACATAGGGGCAGTATTATAGTAGTTATATTCTTGTACATAGGAGCAGTATTATAGTAGTTATATTCTTGTACATAGGAGGCAGTATTATAGTAGTTATATTCTTGTACATAGGAGGCAGTATTATAGTAGTTATATTCTTGTACATAGGAGGCAGTATTATAGTAGTTATATTCTTGTACATAGGAGGCAGTATTATAGTAGCTATATTCTTTGTCAAATTTCTTTTTTCTTAATCAGCAAGCACACTACATCTCAAATGGTGGCATACATAACTCAAAACACCAATAACCTGTGCATACAGATATCTGGTGGGGAGGGTACGACAAGACAAAGGAAGGATGGAACTGGGGGAGGAAAGGATGGGGTAAGTTAGATGTCAATCTTATATCTTGCATTCTATCATGTCAAAGCCTAGAACTTGCGATATTGCTTCCAGAGGGACCATATTTTAACAAATGCCGCTCTAGAGTGATTTTCCCAGTGGGCCAGCTCTTCAAACCGGTATAATTGGTCAATTTTCTCGGTCCACATCACGAACGAAGGGGCCGCATCATTCTTCCAGAGGAGAGGGACCAGTAGTCGGGCCGCTGTTATAAGCATGGTTGGTAGGTTAGACTTTGAAGGAGTAAGTGTGCTATTAGGGCACCAAAGTAACAGAAGCTTTGCATCTAGCCTAACCTGGGTATTACATATCTTATTTATAGCTGTAACCACTTCTACCCAAAAAGGTTTGATTTTCCCACAACTCCACCAAATATGGGATAAAGAACCGGGCCCTCCTCCACACCTCCAGCAACTGTCTGGGATAGCGGGATTAAGCTTATGAAGGAATTCTGGCGTTTTGTACCATCTTGTAAGTAATTTATAAGAGTTAGCTTGAATCTTAATGCAACGGTTGAATCCGTGTGAGTGTGTGAGGATAAACGCTTTTTCAGGTTCCGATAGAGACATGGACAATTCCTTTTCCCAGGCTGCTAGGAACCACAGATCTGGAGGTGCAGAGGAGAGTAGCTCCTTGTAAAATGTGAAGAGAGGTTTCTTTGGGCGAAGGGCGGTAGAGAGTTTCCCTTCTATCCATGAGGGATCCGTAGTAGGCCTAGGGAGCGTTGCCAAGCGAGCCAAATCTTTTTTAAAAGCCATGACCGCTAGGAAAGAGGCCTCCTGGACTCTCGGAATTGCGTCTATTTTGCTCCAGTCTAAAGCACCCGACTCAGTCGTGATGTCTTGTAGTTTGAGGCCGGAAAGCAATGCCCAGATTCCTGATGCCCCAGAGGTGGTAGGATGAATATATGCCTGCAGCAAGTGCAAGGGAAGGTTCAAACTAGGAAACTGGAGGTTGAAGATCTATATAGTTTGGACCACTCTATTAACAAACCTTTCCATAAGGGCGATGTGAACTTATTGTTGGCGGTGCATTTGCGTAAGCCCCAAAGAACTAGCTTATCGTTGTATGTAAGCATATCGCACTCCAGTCGGGAGACAAGGCCGGGAGGGCGCCAAGATAAGAGGCTCAAAGCTCTATTTAGCATTGACGCTCTATAATAGAGGTACATGTCAGGTAGGCCAAAGCCTCCCAAACTTCTCTCCTGAGTGAGAGTGGCATACGCCAGTCTAGGGGAGCTGCCTGAGCACACGAATGCTGAGAAGACTCTGCGGACCTCCACAAAGAAGGAATGGGGTAGCCAGATAGGGAGTGTTTGGATGAAATAAAGCAGTCTGGGGACTATAAAAGCTTTGATGTAATTCTTCCGTCCAATCCATGAAATAAACGGCAGTTTTAGGGAGTGTAGGTGAGATTTAATGGATTTTAGCAAGGGGACCTGGTTCAGCTCAAAGAGCTCCTCTGGTTTTGCTGAAATATTAGTACCCAGAAATGGGATTGACTTAGGGGCCCACGAAAAAGCAGTGGAGCTTTTGAGCGTTTCAACGGTAGAAGATGGGCAAGAGATATTCAGGGCCTGTGACTTAGTATAGTTAATCTTAAAGTTTGAGACCATTCCATACTCTTCAAAAAGGGCCTGAAGTCTGGGGAAAGAAGTTAGGGGGTTGGACGTTATGACCAAAAGATCGTCTGCAAAAGCAGCCGTCAGATGGGTCTGCGACCCTACAATGAGTCCTTCAATGTCCGGTTCCTGCCTGATCTTGGCCAGCAGGGTCTCCATGACAATAACAAAGAGAGCAGGTGAGAGTGGGCAGCCCTGTCGCGTCCCATTAGTGATGGGAAAGGATGGGGATAGTGTTCCATTAATACGTATTCTGGCAGAAGGGAGCGAATAGAGTGAAAAGATGGATTGGATGAACTGGTCCGGAAGGCCAAATTTCGACAATGCTCGCGACATGAATTGCCAGCTGATCCTGTCGAAGGCCTTCTCTGCATCCGTACTAAGTAGGGTTAGCGGTATCGAGTGCTTTCTGGCATGTGTAATCAATTGTATGACACGGACCGTATTCTCACTCCCTTGTCTGCCCGAAACGAATCCCACCTGCTCTTCGTAGGATAATGCCATAGTAGTAGCTATATTCTTGTACATAGGAGCAGTATTATAGTAGTTATATTCTTGTACATAGGAGGCAGTATTATAGTAGGTATATTCTTGTACATAGGAGCAGTATTATAGTAGTTATATTCTTGTACATAGGAGCAGTATTATAGTAGTTATATTCTTGTACATAGGAGGCAGTATTATAGTAGTTATATTCTTGTACATAGGAGCAGTATTATAGTAGTTATATTCTTGTACATAGGAGGCAGTATTATAGTAGCTATATTCTTGTACATAGGAGCAGTGTTACAGTAGTTATATTCTTGTACATAGGAGCAGTATTATAGTAGTTATATTCTTGTACATAGGAGGCAGTATTATAGTAGTTATATTCTTGTACATAGGAGGCAGTATTATAGTAGTTATATTCTTGTACATAGGAGGCAGTATTATAGTAGTTATATTCTTGTACATAGGAGCAGTATTATAGTAGTTATATTCTTGTACATAGGAGGCAGTATTATAGTAGTTATATTCTTGTACATAGGAGGCAGTATTATAGTAGTTATATTCTTGTACATAGGAGCAGTGTTACAGTAGTTATATTCTTGTACATAGGAGCAGTATTATAGTAGTTATATTCTTGTACATAGGAGCAGTATTATAGTAGTTATATTCTTGTACATAGGAGGCAGTATTATAGTAGTTATATTCTTGTACATAGGAGCAGTATTATAGTAGTTATATTCTTGTACATAGGAGGCAGTATTATAGTAGTTATATTCTTGTACATAGTAGCAGTATTATAGTAGTTATATTCTTGTACAGCAGTACATAAGGGCCAGCTATTCTTTTACATAGGGTGCAATGATATTTCAGTGTAAGCAATTGATAAATTACATTTCTATACATACAGTGTTATTTACTGCACCATAATACACCAGGTGTTGTTTCTGCAGAGACACTCTCGCATGCAGTTGTCTTTCATCTTTACTGCCAAATTATTCAGTGAGAAATCTAAAAATGTGATCTTGAGGTACTTCATGTCATCAAGGCCAACCATATACATAACGGTTACGAAAATTGTGCTAGTTGCTATACGAAACAGACAGCAGTTTACCTCCACTCTCAGCCATGTACATTTAAGCTCTGCCAAAACTGCTCTGTTCAAAAACGTGCAGATTTCTGAATTCAACTTTGTATGTGAACAGAGAAGAAATATCATGCAAGTTAGGATCAATTGCAACATGGCACCCCCCAGGGACGATCGTGTCCCAGGTTTTTAGGAATGCCAATGGTGATGCGGCCTTATTAGTTTTGTGTGTGTCACGGTGCTCCCCAGGGTTAGGCTCTGAAGTAATAAAGGGTACAGTGATAGGTGGGGGAGAATAAGTCGAGTCCAGACTTTATAAAGTTTGACAGCTTTACTTGAATCAACTTGCATCCGTACAAGAAGTCTCTTGGTTCCAGCAGGTTTCGGGATAACTGGCAGGCAAACTTAAATATTCTACTTTCTCATTTTCTGCTGTTCTAAACTCGGCTTTAGTCTGGTAGCTGGACTCTGCAGCAATTCTGGTACCTTTGGAGTGGGGTGACTTTGGCTGTTGACCCCCTTGTGACGCTCTATCTTTAAATCTGTAAGGAGCCAGGGTGCTCTATGAGCTGCTTCCCTCTGGAGAGACTCCTGCTACAGCAGGGGCCTTCCCCTCGCTGCTACATCTTGACATGTCTGCTTCCAAAACTAGCATCCACTAAGACTTTCTCAACACTTCCTGCAGCATCTCCCTTGGTAGGAAACAGGACTACCCCACTTCTGCCCAACAGGCAGGAGAATGGCAGCTGCTGGTGAACCAGGCAAATAACATGTAATACAACAAATAGTTACATAGCAGAACAATTAATGCACAGTGTAAGAGGACCTGGAATAAATACACAGATGACAACATGGTTAGCCCATTAGAGACAGTAGCAGGGTGTAGGAATGGTAATACCACTCTGGGGAATTACACACTGCATGAGATTTAACTAATTACTTAACTTCTAATGTGGATTTGATCCAAAATGTTGGAAATCGTGGTACATACGTTTTTCGAGTCTAGCTTTTCCTGTTGTGCACCTCCACCATTTCCTTATGTGATTGAGGTACTTCCTGAGAATGAACATAATGTGTACCAGGTAGACCACGGAGGAGCACTAATGCAAATCCCTGGCTGCCATTTTGTATCCTTTTGCAACTGTTCTAATAGTAGGCTGCTTATATTGTGACTTCATTTTCCTTCCCATACGAAGGTCCCATTCATCTTCCAGAATTGGTCATTTGTTCTGAGATTAGAGGACTGACCAGGAGTAGCGTGAAAGGGATTGTGGCTTTAATAAAAAAGAAGATTAAACATTCAAAGTGCGAGATATTTGCATAATTCAGAAGGACGTACAATAAACAACGTTCAGCTGAGGTTACAGGAGGAAGACGAGGACAAGTGAGGCCTTTCCTTGCAGAAATGCACTAAAGTACAATACACAGAGTGGTGGGGCCCTCATTTAAGAACATGGAAAACTGGACCATTGACCGAGGTTTCCATTTCCTATGTGAGCCCCAATTGGGGTCGGACATACCACACAGTGCATTCAGAAAGTTTTTAGACCCTTACAACTTTTTCAGATTTAGTTTTGTTGCAGCCTTGTGCTAAAAAGAAAAACTTTTAAATTTCTTCCCCGTCATTCTGCACACAATATCCCATAATGAGAAAGTGAAAACAGAATGTTCGATATCTTTATCTATTTATTAAAAAGGAAAAACTAAAACCTTGCATTGACATAAGAATTCTGACCCTTTACTCAGGACTTAGTTGAAGCCCCTTTGGCAGTGATTACAGCCTCCAGTCTTTTTGGGAATGTTGCCACAAGGTTCCCTTACGTCGCACTTTGCATCTTCTCTTTTCTTTCAACTTTTTATATATTTACTAAAACCCTGATTTTGGTATGTAGTAGCTACCTCTCTGAGTGCAGCCTTCTGGTTGCATTGTTCCTGCGATTTGACACATTTGTTGTTTCTTTTCTTACCTTTGTTGTGAAGGTAGCCTTCTTCCTATTCTAGGTTTGGTACAGAGTTTCTCGTATAACTCTGTTCTTTCTATTTCGGATGTCTTTGAAAGGATATGAAAATAGAGAGACGGGTGGAAGACAATCAGTCCCCAAGTGGAAAGATCCTGACCAGTGCTGTCCTGAGGAGCTGTCTGAAGAACCCATGCTTTGTGAAGTGGTAATCTGGGTAAAGGACTTTGCCTAAGACTGAGAACAGCAGATGAAGAATTCCATCTCCGGTCTGTCCCAACGCAAAGATCGGTCACCAAAATCGGTGATAGTTTCAGATGAGGAATTTCAGATTCTTGATGAGGCTGAGGATTCAGAACATTCCGAAATGAAGGAGGAAACAGGGAAATCATAATTCCCTCTTGAAAAGATCCAAAGATTACTAAAGTCCATCTGGACAGGGGACCGAGATGTTGGCCAAGCGGAATCTCCTGAGTCTACCTACTGTGGGGTTTCGCTCAGGTAGATAGGGTAAGTGGGCGCAGTACAGAGGCAAAATACAAGTTCTAAACTCAAAACTTCAGTGTTTATTCACACTTGAGACAATTGCACAAAACAGCACGTAACTTTGCAGTCTTGGTGTTAATTCACACACAATGTAAAGTTCATATAACACCTTGCTGGCAGTTATGCCTCAAGTAGTCCACAGCAGGCTTTAGGGGGCCTGTTTCCCCAGCGTGCGGCTCTCAGCCCTCCAGCACGGCACAAAGCCTCAGATCCCAAAAACAGAGACATCTCTGCTGAGCCCAGCTGCCTATTTAAGGACAGCCAGGTGCTGCCAAAACCCAGCCTTGACCGTGGGGAGTAGTCACCCACCCAGCACTTTGACTACTCCCAGTAAGAACAGTCCCAGATCAGCTATTTAGAGCCATACTAGCTAGCAAGGTGTCAAACAGCAACTGCTGCTGAAACAGAAAACTGCCTCTTACTCCACCGAGGACAGGAACCTCGGTGACACATACCTTGTACCTTCTTACACTACAGACACATTTGTTTCTGCACAAATCTATGCCGATAGAATGTAAAAAAGGGTCAGGTCTTATCTAAAAGATTCAAGATCATATTTCCTATATCAGAAGATCAGTTTTCCTAGGGCCCCATGGACAGACGAGCAGAGAGTACCCTCAAAAAGGGGTATGCGGCCTGGTCTGCTCAAGGATCTGTTGCAGTTGCCTCTAATGAGGTATCAAGGTTTCTTTGGAAGATACGCCTTCAGATTGAAAAGGACATTGATGATGGTCTGTTTAGGGACGATATCTTGGATATCTTCAAACAAGCCACCTTGGCAACAAACGTCCTATGTGATGCCTCTTTACTACAGCTGCTAGATGCTTACCGTGGATGAAGCCTTGGGCTGCTGATAATACTTCCAAGTCCAATTTGTGTAGTTTATCCTATGAGCCAGGTAGGCTCTTTGGTTCTGAGCTTGATAAGTTAATAGAAGGTCTGGCTGATAAGAAGGGAAAATCTATTCCCCAGTCTTTTCAGGGTAGATAAAGTCAACCCTGAAGAGGATATTCACCTCAAAGATCCCAGCAGCCCAAGCTTATAAAGGGACTGATGCCAAAAGAGGAGGTATTTCTTGTCAGAGAGGGAATTATAAGGGAATCGGAAGACATTCCAGTGGGAGGGCAGCTCTTTCATTTCATAGATAGCTGAATGTCTGCGGTACAGAACCATTGGTTCCCAAATGTGATCCGCTATGAATAGTCCATAGATTTTATGTCTCTCTCACAAGAACGATTTGTTCTGAGCCATCCCCTTCCATCCGGAAGGGAGAAGTTTCTAGAAGGCTCCATAATGGTGTATGTACAGAAAAAGATCCTGGAAGATGTTCCAGTGTTACAGCAACGTCAAGAGGTTTATTCCCCAGTTTTTCTGGTTCCAAAAACCTCTAGGGACTGAAGGGTAATAATAGACCTCAGATTCTTGAATCATCGTATCAGAAAAAAGAAGGTTTGCATGGAAACAAAAAAAATCTGTCACATCAATTCAGGAACAAGGGGACTACATGGGCACTCTTGACTTGAAGGATGCCTACTTTCATATTCCAGTCACCAGACATCACAGGAAGTTCATGAGAGTGGCTTTCTTCAGGGCACAATGAGACACCAGCAGTTCAGAGTCCTTCCCTTTGGGATATCCTTACACTTTTACAAAGGTGGTGGCATCAGTATCAGTGACCCTCAGCACCCAGGGCATAACCATCATTCCATATCTAGACGACTGGCTGATAAAATAACCTTCTGTTCACCGTTTTCTTTCTTCAGCGTTTTGGTTGGAAAATAAATTGGGACAAGTCAGATGTCCAACCTGCCAGAGGAAATCCATTTATGGGGTTCATAATAGACTCCATACGCATGAGGCTGTCTCTGACTCCTGCAAGGTGTATGACGTTGATGTGAGCAGTAAAGTCCCTTTCCAGTCTTTGACAGGTATCGAAAAGGACCTTAAAGAGGACCTTTCACCTGGATAGCTTTAATCTAATTATTATCCTACCTTGTAGTGCGACCCCCACTTGGCACTCAGCTCCTTCTTCCTGGCTAAGAGCGGGGCACTCTGATTGGATGCGCTTGCAGCCAGGGAGAAGATAACCGCGCCCAGGAGAGATACAAGTCCACTCCTAGTGTAACTGAGTTGCCTCATTAGCATATGAGGCGCCAAAAGATACGGGGACCATAGTGGACGAACAGGGGGTTCTTTAGAAAAACAAAAGTGCCAAGACATCAGTGGGGGCCGCACTATAAGGTAGGATAATAATTCGATTAAAGCTATCCAGGTGAAAGGTCCTCTTTAATTAGGGTAGTAGGCCTTATGTCTGCTACAGTTGTAGCAGTACCTAGGGCTGTTACCTTAGAGCCCATCAAGAGAAGGTTCTTTGCAAATGCAATCGCAACACCCAAGGAGGTTAGAGAAGTGTTCCCTGTCTTTACTAGCCCATCGGTCACTTGGTGGTGGTGTCGGCTAGAAGATGGGAAATCTTGGATTCAGCCACAGTGGATCTTGTTGACCACCAATGTGTCCCAACTAGGTTGGAGAGTCCATATGGGCGGGATTCCTGTGAGAAGTACATGAAATGTATTAGAGAGGCAAGCTATGTCCAATCTAAGAGAGCTCAGACCTATTCAGTTAGTCCTCCTTCATTTTGCTCCCCAGCTATGAGGAAAGTTGGTCAGGATCAGGTCAGACAATATGACTTCAGTCCTGTACCTCAACAAGCAGGGTGCACTCAATCATTACTCCTTTTCAAGAAAGTGGGCATGATCTTAAATTGGGCAGAGAGAAACCCAACCCATCTATCTGATGTAAACATTCAAGGTAATTGCAGATTGAGTCGAGTACAGTTAATTCCGGGGAGTGGTCCCAGAATCCAAAAGTCTTCCAACAGATCACTTTTGAGGTGGGGAATTTCACAGATAGATCTCATGGCTATAAGGTTCAATGCCAAGGTGGGGCAACACAGTGTCTCAGTGGTTAGCACAGGATCTCCAACCAAGAACAACATCTGCATGTTCTCCCGCAAGCTTGCATGGGTTTCCTCCGGGTACTCCAGTTTACTCCCACACTCCAAAGACATACTGATATGGAACTTAGATTGTGAGCCCCATTGGGGACAGCAAGTGATGATAATGTATTTTAAGTGCTGCTAAATATGTCAGCGCTATATAAGTGAATAAAATGAATAAATAAGGTGGAGACATTCTACTCCCTGTACGGCAGAACAATCTGTAAATGATAGTGGGTGTGAACGCACTATGCCAACTAACCAGTTTGAATTTAGCCTAAAATTAAGGGTGTTGTCCTGGCGGTTCCCTGGTATTCACTCTTTAACCCCTGTACAAGGATCTGGACTTTGCTGCAGGGAACCAACCGGGCCACTAACTCCTAGAGTAGTCCTGATGAAGTTGACTGTTGACCCTTTTGGTGCGTCAAAGACACTGGTGTGACGCACCAAAAGACCAGGCAAAAGAAAAAGGTCTGGGCAAGCTAAGTACATGCGTATTCCAGATAACAATTCCAAGTTCAGGGCAGGCTGAGTACATGTGTAATCAAGATAGTAATTCCAAGCTCAGGCAGGAGGCAAGGGGCAGAAATGGAAGACAGGCTAGGTACAGTATATGGGTAGTCAGACAGGAGATCACACCTTTGATGGTTATTAGACACTAGAAAACCCGGTGCTCAGGCCAGGAGGTGGAACGGTGCTGATAAATAGGGAGGCTGATCAGCTCCATCGTCAGCGGCTGACCAGAGAGAAAAAAGGAAGGATTAACTCTATCAGTCCTGTAAGGATATTCACTGCGCACTAGTCCCAATGCAAACAGGGAGAGTAGAAAGATGCCCGAAACAGCGGGACAACAGCAGACGCCTGCCGCCAGCCTAACAATCCATTCACGGAGGGGGATGGTCAGCACTCGATCTAGTGCGCGCCGGCACGAGAAGCAGAAAACTCCAGGAAACACAGTAACAGATTCCCAGCGGACGCTCGTTCCCTTCAATTTATTTGCTTTTAATTCCAGATAAATGTACATACATAAGGGCGCGTTTTGGCCCGTCTAGCCTTCGTCAGCTAGGGTATGTACATTTATCTGGAATATAAAGCATATGAATTGAAGAGAACGAGCATCCGCTGGGAATCTGGCAGTGGATGCTCTGTCCATTCTGTGGAGGTTCAGGCTGGCCTATGTCTTCCCTCCTGTTTCCATGATACCCAGGGTATCGGTGAAAATCAGGCAGGACCAAGCCATTATGGCCGAAGAGGTCTTAGTTTTACCCAGTTCATCCAGATGAGTCAAGGGCAACTTTGGAAACTTCCCCGCTGCAGAACCTAATATCTCAAGGAGAACAGGTTTGTCCAGATCTGAACACTTTCAAACTGACAGCCTGGAGGTTAACTAAGGCCCCTTTCACACGAGCGAGTTTTCCGCACGGGTGCAATGCGTGATGCGAAAGCTTTGTGCCTGCACTGAATCCGGACCCATTCATTTCAATGGGTCTGTGTACATGAGCGTTGTTTTTCACGCATCACTTGTGCGTTGCGTTAAAATCACTGCATGTTCTATATTCTGCGTTTTTCATGCAACGCAGGCCCCATAGAAGTGAATGGGGCTACGTGAAAATAGCAATGTATCTGCAAGCAAGTGCGGATGCGATGCGGTTTTCACGGATGGTTGCTAAGAGATGTTGTTTGTAAACCTTCAGTTTTTTATCCCGTGCGTGCAAAACGCATTAAATCGCATTGCACCCACACGATAAAAACTGAACAACTGAACGCGATCGTATACAAAACTGAATGAACTTGCTTGCGGAATCGTGCGTTTTTCACTGAACGCATCCGGACCTGACCCGCTCACGCTTGTCTGCAAGGGGCCTAACCCTTATTACTATCTAGAGGGCTTTCTGGTGCCCTTTTGGGGACCATGTCTATATCCAAAGCAGAGACTACAAAAAAGAGTTAGGCTCCATTCACACGTCCGTATAATGGGTCCGCATCCGTTCCGCAATTACCCATTCATTCTCTATGAGGATGGAATGGATGCGGAGAGCACACTGTGTGCTCTCTGCATCCGCATTTCCGTAGTGTGCCCCCAATCTTCCGGTCTGCGGCTCCGAAAAAAAATAGAACATGTCGTATTCTTGTCCGCAATTGCGGATAACAATAGGCAGTTCTATGGGGGTGCCGGCCGGGTGTATTGCGGATCCGCAATGCACTACGGACGTCTGAATGGACCCTTATGCTAGGATCAAGAAGACACTTGGGTAGAGGTAGAGTGCTTTAACCCTCCGATATAAAAGATCCTTGAATTTTTACAAGATGGATTAGACTAAGGCTACATGCACACGACCGTGTGCCCCCAGTGGCCGTATTGCGGCCCCCAATACACGGGCACCGGCCGTGTGCATTCCGCATCACAGACCCATTCACTTGAAAGGATCGGAACCCCATGGAAGCACTACAGAGTGCTTCCGAGACGTTTCTGGCCGTGCCTCCGCACTGCAAAAAAGTAGCGCATGCACTACTATTTTGCAGTGCGGACCGTCGGATGCAGATCGCGGACCCCATTCAAGTAAATGGGTCCGCAATCCGCATGTGGCTGCCCCACGGTCTGTGCCCGTGCACTGCGCTCTGCAATTTGCGGTCCGCAACACGGGAACGGAGCCCTAACGTTGGTGCGCATGTAGCCTAAAGGCTGTATTGTTGATACACGAAAGGTTTGGCTATCGGCCTTAGCAGCCTCCTTGTTGACTCCTTTTCCTTGTGATCCCCTGAGGGCTCATGCACATGGCCGTTGCTGTTTTTGCGGTCCACAAAACACAGATACTGTAAAAAAAAAACAGAAATGACTCTGTGTCTGTTCCGCAAATAAAATAGAACATGTCCTATTCTTGTCCATTCTGCGGACAAGGACAGGCATTGTTAGAAAAAAAACTGATGCAACACAGATGTCACCTATTTTTTTTCTTTTGCGGATCTGTGTTTTGCGGACTGCAAAATACATACGGCTGCAAAGATGAGACCAGTAATCCTCAAGCCAATGTGGGATATATATTACACCAACAGATTATCTGACCAGTATCTGTCCAATCAGACCAATAGTTGGTGTGTATAACAAAAGATCTGTGTGTGTAATTGGCCATCTGACCAATGATCGACAGATTTTCTGACCAGATTATCTGTTGGCGTAATAAAGGCCTAAAAGGCTTATGCTCGGCTCCATTTGAACAGGTTCATTTAAAATACTTGTCTAGGAAACTTTTTTGCTTGTCAGTACCTCAGCCAAGAGAATCGGTGAACTGCAAGCTTTTTTCTCCTCCACACCGCACCTCTCTTTTTTGCTGAAATTCCATCCTTTTCTAACCTTAACCAGGTCATAGCTCTTCCAGTGCTATGCCCGAGTCCTTCTATTGGGCAGACTAGATGGGCCAAACGGTTCTTATCTGCCGACACATTCTATGTTTCTTCCAAGGCGGAAGAAATATTAAACTTTGTTCATGCCCTTTCCACTCTCTACCTCCTGGGTGGAGAGAAGTCGGATTCCTCTGGATCTAATTTGTAGTACAGCTTCTTGGAGCTCACGACTGACATTCCTTAAACACTACAGAATGTCAGCCCGGAGTTCGAGGAGTACGGCTTTTGGTCGTTTGGTTTTGAATTCCGTCTTACAAGAGGTCATGTCCTTTGGGGACAGTTTTTGCTAATTCCCCTTTATTGTGCTGCTGGTAGGACGTAAGGGAAACATAGATTTCTGACGCTAAACTTGTTTTCTTATCCCGCTCTAGTCTGTTTAGTTTCATAAGGGATAATCGGTTTGGGGGGGGGAGGAAGGTATATAGGAACGGGAAGAGTTAATTTGAATATTGTATTAGTTCCTCTTTTATTGGGCTGCCGTTAGGACTAAGGGAAAACAAAATTAGTACCAGAAATCAACACTTTGCACAACTGGATTTGGGGATTTTCTGCCATTCTTCTCTACGGGTCCTCTCAAGCTCTGTCAGGTTGATTGGGAGCATCGGTGGAGAGCCACAATCAGGTGTCTCCTGAGATTGTTTGTTTGGGTTCAAGCCAGGGCTCTGGCTGGGCAGCTCAAGGACACTCGCAGAGCTGTCCCTAAGCCACTCCTGATTTGTCTCAGCTTTGTGTTTAGTGTCATTGTCTTGTTGGAAGGTGAACCTTTAGCCCAGTCTGAGATCCAGAGCTCTATTGATCAGGTTTTCATTGAGAAAATCTCCATACTTTGCTCCATTCGGCTTTACCTCACGCCTAACCAGTCTCCCTGTACCCCCAGCATGATGCAGCCATCACCGTGCTTCACTGTAGGGATGGTATTGGGCAGGTGATGAGCAGCACCTGGCTTCCTCCAGACATGACGCTTCATCAGATCAGAGAATCTTGTTTCTCACAGTCCTTTAGGTGCTTTTTTTGCAAACTTTTATGTGTCTTTTACTGAGGAAAGGTCACTCTGCCGTAGAGCTTAGATTGGTGGAGTGCTGCAGTAATGGTTGACCTTCTAGAAGTTTCTCCTTTTTGCACACAGAATCTTTGAAGCTAAGCCAGAGTGACCATTGGGTTCTTGGTCACCTCTATTACCAAGGTCCATCTTCCCTGATTACTTAGTTTGGTGGGGAGGCAAGCTCTGGGAAGAGGTTGGTTGTTCCAGACTTCTTCCATTTCAGAATTATGAAGGCCACTGTGCTCTTGGGAACTTTCAGTGCAGCAGAATTTTTTTTTGTCCCTTTCTCCAGATCTGTGCCTCCACACAATCCTGTCTCTGAGCTCTACAAGCAGTTCTTTCCTCCTCATGTCTTGGTTTTTGCTCTGATCTCCATTGTCAGCTGTGAGACCTTCTATAGACAGGGGTGTGTCTTTCCAAACATCTCCAATCAACTGAATCTACCACAGGTGGACTCCGATCAAGGAGTAGAAACATCCCAGAGATGATCAGGAGAAATGGGAGGCCCCAGAGCCTTTTCTAAAGTGTCCATGAGAAACTTTATTTTTTCATTTTTTAATCAATTAGCAGAATTTTCTAACATTCTCTTTTTATGGGGTACTGAGTGCAGATTGATCGGGAACTTGTTTGTTTTTTTACTTTCTTTTAGCACAAGGCCGCGACATGGCATGAAAAAGTTTAAAGATCCTTTTAAGATTCAAACTTAGGCTTTTTAAGGTGTTCATTAAAGGGATGGCTGCTTTTCACAATCCACAATTTTCTCTCTCTGATGGACCCCCAATGAGACCAGGCATCTATTGCTTGCAGTACCCAATCTCACCACTAAACATAGATAGTAAAGAAACAAGAATTCTGCATGAAAAACCTTTCTATACTACATTGCAGTTTTTTTTTTAATCTATGTATATCTATAATTACCTCCTGCAAAGTGAGGGAAAGTAAAGTGTGCAGCAACGGGCATGTTAGAGGGCAGGTACTTTGCAGGAACTGGATCGACAGGTCTGACTGGGAAGAACGGATCATGTCCTAATAAAAAAAATACTTTATTATATAAGCAGGAAAAACGCCTAAATCGCCCTGCTCCGCACCGCATCCAAGGGGAGGGGGTGACTCACCCGAGGGAGGAGGCGGGCAGCAAACACTGACAACTCCTGGTATACCACTGGAACTGCAACAAACCCTCAGCTGTGAAAAGTATTAGGATTGGGTGGATGTAATGTTCCCATTCACTGACAGCAGGCAGAGATCTTTTAGGGGCTGTGAAAGCAAAACACAAAAAGAAAAAATTCATCTTTCTCCTTCACAAAGCAACTGACTTCTCTAGTCACAACCTACATTTTACCCTGGCAGAGGCAGAGTGAGGACATCCCCGGATAACTCATCGTTATTTACACCAGAAACCGGCGTCAGTAATGGCTGAAGTCTGCGGCAGCTTGGATCTCATTCTAGCGCACACCCTTCGTCATAAATTTACCTTCCTCCTCCGGCAGCACAGGCCTTGTCCATACCGCTGTAGCACGCGTCCGCCATCATAAATCAGGGCAAAATACGGCATATACAGGTCCGTATACAGAACCATTCATTTCAATGGGGCTTGAAAAAAACTGAAATTCCGTGTCCATATGTCTGTTCCGTAAAAAAATAAAAATAAATAGAACATGCCCTATTCTTGTCCGTTTTGCGGGCAAAGACAGGCATTGTTACAATGGATCCACAAAAAAAAAAAAAAAAACGGACGCAAGCATGAGCCTTCACGGCCGTATTTTTGGTCATCGTCCAATCTGCATTTTTTGCGGATCAGATGTGGGCCCGTTCATTTCAATGGGGCCGCAAAAGATGCGGGCAGAACATGTCCGTTCCGCGGCCCTGCAAAAAAGAACAAACGTGTCCTATTCTTGTCTGTTTTGCAAAGAATAGGCATTTCTAACATAGGGCGGAATATCAGGAATGCACACGGCCGGCATCCGTGTTTTGTGGATCCACATTTGCGATCACAAAACGGATATGATCATGTGAATGGGGCCTTAGGCTTATGCACATGGCCGTATTATGGAGTAACCCTGCTTCAATCCGGTGCAGAGCAGGGAAGCTATCATGGCAGTATTATCAATCTAGCGCCCAGAGGGGTTGTCACCCTCTGTTACAAGATCCCAGAAGGCAAAAGCTCAGCAATACCAGAGACGGAGGATTTTTACCATTCAGGACTGTGGAGTAGTTGGAGGACAAGTTGTCTGACAACTAATATGGCGCTCGTCACCCAGCTTTTCCAGGTTCCAGAGTGAGATATCTGAGCAGTCATACAATAGCGGGGGCTATATTACTGTATAACGAGGCAGACGTTTTATACCGTGTTGTAAAAAGATGGGTGACAACTAATTTGGACACCTTAAAGCTCCCTCAGGTTGTCACCCACCATTCCCAAATTCCTGATACATCATTGGATACTGTGACACAGTAATGTCATTGTACGGAGGGGGGGGACTAACCCCCCCCCCCCCCCCCCCCACTGTACAATAAGGGGAAAATAAGGTAGCAGCTAAGCCTGGGAACAAGGAAAAGGGAGCTGCTCTGCACTCTCTCTGCTCTGCACTCTCTCTGCTCTGGATCAGCACTGCTGCTCTGCACTCTCTCTCTGCTCTGCACTCTCTCTGCTCTGGACCAGCACTGCTGCTCTGCACTCTCTCTCTGCTCTGCACTCTCTCTGCTCTGGACCAGCACTGCTGCTCTGCACTCTCTCTGCTCTGGACCAGCACTGCTGCTCTGCACTCTCTCTGCTCTGGGCCAGCACTAGTGCTCTGCACTCTCTCTGCTCTGCACTCTCTCTGCTCTGGACCAGCACTGCTGCTCTGCACTCTCTCTCTGCTCTGCACTCTCTCTGCTCTGGACCAGCACTGCTGCTCTGCACTCTATCTGCTCTGGACCAGCACTGCTGCTCTGCACTCTCTCTGCTCTGGACCAGCACTGCTGCTCTGCACTCTCTCTGCTCTGGGCCAGCACTAGTGCTCTGCACTCTCTCTGCTCTGCACTCTCTCTGCTCTGGACCAGCACTGCTGCTCTGCACCCTCTCTACTCTGGACCAGCACTGCTGCTCTGCACTCTCTCTGCTCTGGACCAGCACTGCTGTTCTGCACTCTCTCTGCTCTGGACCAGCACTGCTGCTCTGCACTCTCTCTGCTCTGGACCAGTACTGCTGCTCTGCACTCTCTCTGCTCTGGACCAGCACTGCTGCTCTGCACTCTCTCTCTGCTCTGGACCAGTACTGCTGCTCTGCACTCTCTCTGCTCTGGACCAGCACTGCTGCTCTGCACTCTCTCTGCTCTGCACTCTCTCTGCTCTGGGCCAGCACTAGTGCTCTGCACTCTCTCTACTCTGCACTCTCTCTGCTCTGGACCAGCACTGCTGCTCTGCACTCTCTCTGCTCTGGACCAGCACTGCTGCACTGCACTCTCTTTGCTCTGCACTCTCTCTGCTCTGGACCAGCACTGCTGCTCTGCACTCTCTCTGCTCTGCACTCTCTCTGCTCTGGGCCAGCACTAGTGCTCTGCACTCTCTCTACTCTGCACTCTCTCTGCTCTGGACCAGCACTGCTGCTCTGCACTCTCTCTGCTCTGGACCAGCACTGCTGCACTGCACTCTCTTTGCTCTGCACTCTCTCTGCTCTGGACCAGCACTGCTGCTCTGCACTCTCTTTGCTCTGCACTCTCTCTGCTCTGGACCAGCACTGCTGCTCTGCACTCTCTCTGTTCTGCTTCTACTTACAGCTCTTTTCCTGTATCTGTCACAGTCTGTAGGGGGCGGGCAGAAGCAGTCACATGATCTCATGACGTCATGCCCTCAAAGAAGCCAATACATTCTAGGCTATACCACTACGTTTTTCTCCTCCAAGATGGCGGCGGCCATGGAAGTAAGGTGACACTGAGGCAGCAGTGCAGGTAGAGCTGTGTGCATGGATAGGGCAATGATGGCGGCCTCCTGTCTGTATGTGGTGACCGCACGTGTCAGGTGTGCGCTCTGGGACTGATGTGGAAACCCCGAGCCGCTGTCCCCGGCTGTGTCCTGTTATATCCCCCAGTACAGGATCCTCCAGCCACAGCGCCCCCCAGTACAGGATCCCCCAGCCACAGCGCCCCCAGTACAGGATCCTCCAGCCACAGCGCCCCCAGTACAGGACCCCCCCAGCCACAGCGCTCCCCCCGGGACAGGAACCCCCAGCCACAGCGCTCCCCCCGGGACAGGAACCCCCAGCCACAGCGCCCCCCCAGTACAGGAACCCCCAGCCACAGCGCCCCCCAGTACAGGATCCCCCAGCCACAGCGCCCCCCAGTACAGGATCCGCCAGCCACAGCGCCCCCCAGTACAGGATCCCCCAGTACAGGAACCCCCAGCCACAGCGCCCCCCCGGGACAGGATCCCCCAGCCACAGCGCCCCAGCCACAGCGCCCCCAGTACAGGATCCCCCAGCCACGGCGCCCCCCGGGACAGGATCCCCCAGCCACGGCGCCCCCCGGGACAGGATCCCCCAGCCACGGCGCCCCCCGGGACAGGATCCCCCAGCCACGGCGCCCCCCGGTACAGGATCCCCCAGCCACGGCGCCCCCCGGTACAGGATCCCCCAGCCACGGCGCCCCCCGGTACAGGATCCCCCAGCCACGGCGCCCCCCGGTACAGGATCCCCCAGCCACGGCGCCCCCCCGGTACAGGATCCCCCAGCCACGGCGCCCCCCGGTACAGGATCCCCCAGCCACGGCGCCCCCCGGTACAGGATCCCCCAGCCACGGCGCCCCCCGGTACAGGATCCCCCAGCCACGGCGCCCCCCGGTACAGGATCCCCCAGCCACGGCGCCCCCCGGTACAGGATCCCCCAGCCACGGCGCCCCCCGGTACAGGATCCCCCAGCCACGGCGCCCCCCGGTACAGGATCCCCTGTACCTGTAATCAATCTCTACAGATTTACAGCCTGTGGATTGATACTGGAATGTTCCCCTTCTTTGACAGCAAGCAGAGATATGGTGAGAGTGAATAGATGAGCATGCCCTGTAATAAACCATCACTTATTGTTGCAGGTGATAAATGAGGATGAGGAGTCTGCGCTTGTTGGTTGCAGCCCGCCAGCTATGTGCCGGGCTCAGACAGACGGCAGCGGGGGAACCACTGGGAGCAAAGGTGAGTGTGAACTAGGGCTGCACGATATGGGAATTTTGTGCGATTTCGATTAGGGCCCTAAAAATTGGGGGAAAAAGTTTCTTATAAAGCGAAAAATATGGTAATATAATTGCAGCATTTTTGGGTCGGCCAATTGGCGATTGCGATATGGCGATTGATTGCGATTGCTTTGGCGATATATTGTGCAGGCCTAGTGTGAACACACACCTATGTGTGACTGTGCGCCGCCATCATGGAGATGCATATAGAGGCTCAGGGTCTTGCCGCCTCCCTTCTTTTGGCTCACCACCATGCTTCACACTGCAGCAGCTCTACACGTATTGGGTGCGACGTGTCCCTTCTCGGCATGGTCGTGGAATTTCGCACGAGTCCGCACCAAAATTCCACAAGGAAAAAACCTAATGTGAACAGGCCCTAACCTTTAATGTGCGGCCCCCCTAAGGGGCAAGTTTTAGTGCCCTTTTTAGCAATATACGCTTCCTGTCAATGTATTGTTGGTATATCGGGGGGGGGGGGGGGGCACACTGCGCCACCAATGAACATAAATCTCTCATTCATTCATATACAGGAGGCAGGAGCTGCAGAATCACATAGCCGACTCCCGACCTCTATGAGCGGTAGCTGCGATCCGCGGCACCTGAGGGGTTAACTACCGCAGATCGCAGCTACAGCTCATAGAGGTCGGGAGCCGGCTATGTGATCCTGCAGCTCCCGCCTCCTGTTCAATTTGAATGAATGAGTAAGTTAACATCATTGGTGACGCAGTGGCCATAGCCCCTCCCCTCCTCTTCTCATCTGTCTCCTCATTGGTGGTGGCACAGGGGGAGGGAGACACAGACACTGCTTCCTTCTTCCCTGTGCTGCTGAGGGAACACGGAGAGCAGCGCGATCTGTGTTCCCCATACGCTATCGGAATATCTGCAAAATAGATACCGATAACGGTCCAAATCCTGAATATCGGCCGATAATATCGGTAAAACCGATAATCGGTCGATCCCTAGTACTGATGTTTCTCTGTAACCTCCTCTCTCCATGCTCCAGTCACAGTTGCTCCGGGCCGTCCACTCTTCGTCTACACCCGGACCTACGGTGACCACCCCGCCGCCAAACACTGTGGCTCCATTTGAAGACGCGTTCACCAAGGGCCAGCGGGACAAGGCCTCGTTTGTCCAGGTGCTTGACTTATTCTGCGGCCGAGATGTGAGGAGGAGAGGTCACGTAGAGATGATCGAGGCGGCGCTCAGGTGGATGCCGCAGTTTGGAGTGGAGAAAGACTTAGAGGTTTACAACAAACTGCTCGATGTGTTCCCCAAGGAGGTCTTCATCCCCCAGAACTTCATCCAGACCATGTTCCTCCATTACCCCCGACAGCAGGAGTGTGCCATCAGGGTCCTGGATCAAATGGAGTTCTATGGTAAATGTCTGTACAGCTATGTGACGTCTGCCCCTCCCACCACAGGGTGACACAGACAGGAGGAGGAGCTATGTGACATGGAGTCTGCCCCTCCCACCACAGGGTGACAGACAGGAGGGAGGAGCTATGTGACATGGGGTCTGCTCCTCCCACCACAGGGTGACAGACAGGAGGGAGGAGCTATGTGACATGGGGTCTGCTCCTCCCACCACAGGGTGACACAGACAGGAGGGAGGAGCTATGGGACATGGAGTCTGCCCCTCCCACCACAGGGTGACACAGACAGGAGGGAGGAGCTATGTCACATGGGGTCTGCTCCTCCCACCACAGGGTGACAGACAGGAGGGAGGAGCTATGTGACATGGGGTCTGCTCCTCCCACCACAGGGTGACAGACAGGAGGGAGGAGCTATGTGACATGGGGTCTGCTCCTCCCACCACAGGGTGACAGACAGGAGGGAGGAGCTATGTGACATGGGGTCTGCTCCTCCCACCACAGGGTGACACAGACAGGAGGGAGGAGCTATGGGACATGGAGTCTGCCCCTCCCACCACAGGGTGATAGACAGGAGGGAGGAGCATTGTGACATCTGCCCCTCCCACTACAGGGTGACAGACAGGAGGGAGGAGCTATGGGACATGGAGTCTGCCCCTCCCACCACAGGGTGACACAGATAGGAGGGAGGAGCTATGGGACATGGAGTCTGCCCCTCCCACCACAGGGTGATACAGACAGGAGGGAGGAGCATTGTGACATCTGCCCCTCCCACTACAGGGTGACAGACAGGAGGGAGGAGCTATGGGACATGGAGTCTGCCCCTCCCACCACAGGGTGATACAGACAGGAGGGAGGAGCTTTGTGACGTCTGCCCCTCCTACCACAGGGTGACACAGACAGAAGCATTGTTCTACTTAAAGGGGTTTCCTAGGACTCCAATAATGTCCCTGAATGCGGGGGATGCTGTATAATAACTTATCTATGCTCAGTCCGCCGCTCCACGTGATCGCTGCACCTCAGTGGCCCCTTGGGGTGGCCTGGGACCTCGGCGGCCCCTTGGGGTGGCCTGGGACCTCGGCGGCCCCTTGGGGTGGCCTGGGACCTCGGCGGCCCCTTGGGGTGGCCTGGGACCTCGGCGGCCCCTTGGGGTGGCCTGGGACCTCGGCGGCCCCTTGGGGTGGCCTGGACACAATAACCGCCGGGCGGGATTAAGCATTCTCTGCCTTGTAACGTTGGGGGTCCAGGCAGCCCCCCTCCATCTCAGCCGGCAGTCAGTATTTTTGGTCTTCGCAGGTGTCACCCCTAACAGGCACACCTACTTCCTCTTGGTACAGACGTTTGGGAAGCTCAGCCACCCTGTGAAGAAGTACCAGCGACTGCTCTACTGGTTCCCCCGCTTTAAACATGTCAACCCTTACCCTGTGCCGCTTCACCTAGAGGCTGACCCTGTCGCCATGTCGAAAGTTTGTCTGGAGCGAATAGCGGCCGACAGAGATGCCAAGGCGACGGTGTACCAGGTGACTGTCTGCAGATCCGGAGCTCGTATGCCAAAACGGCGAAAGCCGTTTAATATCTTGTTTCTAGGCTGAGATATGATCACTTGAAGTTACAGGCCCGAAGCCTGAGGCTGCACTACTGAGAGAATCGGATTTTTTGGAAGGTGCAGTGGCTGCACATATCTGACAGTATTCCATGTAGATGTTGGTGAACCGGGCAACTGACAGAGCTTAGAATGGGAGACTCAGTAGTGCAGCCTCAGGCTTGGGGCCTGTAATTTCAGATGATCATATCACAACCCAGAAGTAAGATATTAAACATCGGTTTGCACATTTTTAACGAGCGTCTGTGTGACGAGCCCGTCTTGGTCATGTCACCAGGCAGCATGCCGATACTCAGGCGGGTGCGCCGAATATTACAGGTCTGACCTAAGCTACCGCCAGCCATGTAAATGTTGATGTGCGTGGTTTCTACACAGCTTCCGTCATCGGAGGTGCGTGAGGATGGGACAGCCGAGGAGCACTTACATCTTGTGGGTATGTACCTCTGCATCTGTTAAAGGGAGTTATATATACATTTATTTATTTTTTTCGGGGGTGGGGGGGGGGGGGGTCCTTTCTGCTGCAGCTGGTGGTAGTTGAAGGATGGAACTGAGCATGTGCGTCCATCTCGGTGAGCAGGACAAAGCATTTAGAAAAAGTAGCAAACAGCAGGTGGCGCTATACAGATAGATTTCAGTGAATAGCTCAGTGGCTCTGCTACATTATTAATTACTTGCCATTACAGAAGTAATATTTTGTAGAGTATTTTTTGTGTGACAACCCCTCTAACAATTCAAGGGATCAGCATCCCCCTTCCTATATTTCTTTACATAGACTTTTCTTATTATTTCAATAGGGGTGGAGATAAGTGGCTACAGGAGATGGCAGGTGCCGCTTATCTCAGGGGGGGTCAAAGGACTAGACTGATTTTGCTCAGCCAGCAGACGCACTGCCACCTGGTGGTAGGATAGATAACTGCACACCATATCTGGTTTACCCCCAGGCATCCAGTCTCCAGATCAGATGTCTCTCCTGGCCGACCATGATCCCAGTTACCCTGTCATAGTTGAAGGTCCGTTCCCACTGTGGCTAAAGACGACCTGCGTCCAGTACTACGTCCTCCGCGCAGAGCCAGGTGCTACAAAGAAGGTGGGTGCCCGGTGCTGTCTGTGGTGCCGTCTAGGTCCGCTCGGTGGTAAGGGGATGGTAATGGCTGTCTCTGTTCCTTGCTCAGGAGGAGGTGGACCCTGAGAGATGTTTCTACTACCCACTCCAACTGGACCTGGACCTGGAAAGGGATCTCGGTGATGATTTAACCTTTGATGTGGACGAAGGTAAGGACATTTGCGGTAAAACTACAACTCCCAGCATGCTCAGGTGAATGGAGCATGCTGGGAGCTGTAGTTAATGCTGCTTAACCCTCCGGTTTAACCCTTTTTTGGGGACATGGCTGGGATTCGGACCCCCCCCTTTTATTTGTAAAGCTGACTTCCCCTTTAAATATTCGGGTGACCTCTTGTTTTCTTCCGTTTGCAGTGGAGGAAGGTCCGGTCTACGCCATGTGCATGGCAGGCTCTGGAGATGAGCGAATGCTGGGGAAATGGATTCAGGGTCTTCAAGAAACCAACCCCATCCTTGCTCAACTGCCAGTCCTTTTCCGACTGACCCCGGGCCCGCAGGACGTGAGCCTCACCGCGCAGGAGGAGGCTGAATCGCCCAAGGAGGAGGGAGGACAGGCATCAGCTGAGGAGGAAGAGGAGACTAGACGGCATCGTAGGATGGAGCAGTAACAGAGCCATACTGGGAGAGACCTTCATGTCCAGCCCCCTGTCTCATCTCCAGGAACAGGCTGGCCACAGGACAGATCCATGGAGGCAATGACATTTAAAGGGAACCTGTCCCCGCGACTCATCCCTTCATATTCAGGCATATTATAGACTCCCTAATATAAATCAGAAATTAAATCCAGTAAATGGTGATGAGTGCTGATCGGGGGGGGGGGGGGGCGGGGGCTAGAAGACATCCGTCCGAGCCCAGAGAGGTGACATGGCAGTGCCCTGACCCCTAAGTAATGGTGTCTATGGTCCTCTTCCGCTCCCCCTGCATCCTTCTCACCACTATTTAGGCAGCTTTGCCAGGTAAGCTAAGTGACAACCTCTATGGGGTGCAAAATAACCACGCTGGTTGTCGGAAAAGCAGCAAGCTGGCCACCATTAATGTAACCCTCCTCAAACCTGCAGCATCTGGGTGACAACCCCGAGGACCTGTAACCGCAGCCTCCTTGGTTGTCACACACAAATAAATCGGTAACCCTCAGCGAGGGCGATCGGCGATTTCATAAGTGGGCGTGCTGTGTGAGGGCATACTACGTTACCATAGCGACTGCTCGGACAAGAAAATATATTCATTTGTAAATTGATCAGAACACACAAGACCGGTCACTTTCAATAAATGTCAATGGTGACAGCGTGTAGTGTTGTGTAGCGCTGTTTATGGTGGCCTGTGCCGTCCATTCACATGAGATTGTCAGATGAATGCTATTTCTCCCTGCGCCACGTGACCCGGCCACGAATAGCATAGAGGAGACCCCTCGATGAGCCAGGGTGGAGAGCTGCAGCTCTCGCCCCAGTGGACCTGGTGTTACGTGGATGGATTGGAATGGCTGCATGTAATACCACATTTCTCCAGTAGTGGCCGCTGTAGCAGTCCGCAGCGGTCTGTCAGGGCTCTCATGGCCAACTCTCCGATGACGGCCTCATGCACATGACCGGGGTGTGTTTTGTGGTACACAAATTGCGGATCCGCAAAACACGGATGGCCTCGGTGTCTGTTCTGCAATTTGCGGAACGGCACGGACAGCCATTAATATAACTGCCTATTCTTGTCCTCAAAAAGGACAAGAATAGGACAGGTTATATTTTTTTTTGCGGACCACGGAACGGAGCAACAGATGCGGACAGCACACGGAGTTGTGTCCGCATCTTTTGCGGCCCGATTGAAGTAAATGGGTGCGTATCCAAGCTGCAAAAACTGCGGCTCGCATGCGGACCAAAACAACGGCCGTGTGCATGAGGCCTAAAGGGGCTGTTTGCAATGAGACAACCCCATTAACTGCTACAGACCTTCTATGCCTGCATTCGGCGTCTGCTGCCTTTAGGACACGACTTGTATTAGTGATTCCAGCAGTGCTGCATTATCTATTAGGGTCTGAGGTTGTCTGAAATTCACAGCTGCCTCTCGCCCCCATACTTTACACTTCAGGTCTGTTCAGATTTAAAGCTTCAAGTCAGAAAAAGGAGCTGGCAGGTGTTCACACTGAGCTATAACTGATATATTCAGGCAGGTCTTGCACTGGCAAACCTACATACAAGGGTGGGGGGGGGGGGAACAAACACTATACCCTTCTGTCCTGGGTGGCAGGGGACCCAGCTTAATCCTTGTTATGGGGCCCCTTTCTTTTGGGTACTGCACTGTCTGTCCCCCATCCCCAAAATCGGCTTTTTAAAGAGAGCGTGGCGCTTCGCTGAGCTCTGTGGTCTCCACACAGCGCCATACATTGTATAGTGGCTGTGCTTGGTATTGCAGCCAAGGCCTATTTACTTGAATACTTGCGCTTTCCCTTTCCGCTATTGAGATCGGTCATAGGAACGCTTCCGTTTTGCCCTTATTCAATTGTCAATGGGGACAAAACTGAACGAAACGGAGAGCACCAGAATGCATTCTGTTCCGTTTGGTTGCGTGCCCATTGCGGACAGAATAACGCTCCGCGATGTGGTGCGGAGCAAGACGGATCCGTCCTGACACACAATATAAGTCAATGATTACGGATCAGTTTTCGCTGACACAATAGAAAACGGATCTGTCCCCCATTGACTTTCATTGGTGTTCATGAGGGTCCGTCTTGGCCATGTTAAAGATAATACAACCGGATCCGTTTATAACGGATGCAGACGGTTCTATTATCAGTAACGGAAGCGTTTCTGCAGATCCATGACGGAAAAACGCTGGTGTGAAAGTAGCCTAAGCTGTGCCTAGGCCTCGTGACCGACGGACGTGACATCACTGGCATTTCAGCCAATCAGCTCTTCTGGTGGGCACCGCGGCGTTCTAGGCCAGTGTTGTCACATTCATTGGTTACATGCCCTATGTGCAGCCAGGAGCCTGGCCAACTTAAAGTGGCCCCATGTTGTAGGAGTGTCCAAGTTGACAGAAGGCGGGGCCACACAAGTAGGGGGGTCAGCAATACTATAGCGCAAAATACCATAGTGCAGCACAAAATGCTGTCCCTCTGGTGGCCATCAATAGCTGCCGTTTGCTGTTCTTCAGTTCTCTCTGATTAAGATATGGAGCAGGGGGCTTAGGCCTCCTGCACACGACCGTATGGCTTTTTCAGTGTTTTGCGGTCCGTTTTTCACGGATCTGTTCCGTTTTTTGTTTCCGTTTTTCCGTATGACATATACAGTAATTACATAGAAAAAATTGTGCTGGGCATAACATTTTCAATAGATGGTTCCATTTTTTTGCGGACCCATTGGCTTGAATGGAGCCACGGAGCGTGATTTGCGGGCAATAATAGGACATGTTCTATCTTTAAACGGAACGGAAATAAGGAAACGGAATGCATACGGAGTACATTCCCTTTTTTTGCGGAACCATTAGAATAAATGGTACCGTATACGGAATGCAGGAAGCGGCCAGTAAACAAGGAAAAAAAAACGGTCGTGTGCAGGAGGCCTAATTAAGATATGGAGCAGGGGGCTTAGGATGTAAGACGTGGGCCACAGCAGTTAAACACTGGAGGACATGAGCGGTCACTGGCCGGGTATACAAGTACCTGATTCTCACATCATTATGTACCTGGCCAGCAGCAGAGAGGAGGGCTAGGGCGGCCACTTGGGCATCAGCCCGCCAGGTAATTTCCCTGTAAAGTCTATGGCCAATCTAGCCTTGTGTGTAGCTCAGTCCTAATAACAGGAAAGGGCTGTAATACCAAGCACAGCCACTATATAATGGATGGCGCTGTGCTTGGTAAGCTGTGAGGAGGCCGCAGCAGTCACTGAAGAACCACGGCCTCCTCCAACAGCTGACCAGCGAGGGTGCCAGGAGTCAGACCCCCACTGATCAGATTTTGATAAACTATCCTGAGAACAGACAGTCAACCTCAATCTCTCGGACAATCCCTTTAAAGTGGTATTTCAGGATTGGGTTGCCTTTACAGTGGGCAACCTGAGGAAAGAATCCTACTCGCCTGCTCCCCTTTGGTCCTGCTTCCTGGCTCCATTTTTCTGATAATTGTGTATTTATTGCCATATATAACTTGGGTAATATAGACTTAAAGGAAGCCTGTCACCTGGAATTTGGCAATAGAGCTGAGGAGATAGGCCACTAGCACATCCGCAATACCCAGTCCCCATAGCTCTGTGTGCTTTTATTGTGTAAAAAAAAAAACGATTTGATCCATATGCAAATTACCCTGAGATGAGTCCTGTCCCTGAGATGAGTCCAGCGTGAAGGAGCCCCAGCACCGCCGCTCATCCTCAGAATCTCCTCCTTGCTCTCCGACGTCACAAAGCTAGAGCGCCGTAATCTCGCGATGCGCGAGCTAGCACATGCGCAGTGTCGGCATAGTGTTCCTTCCCTGTGCTGGCATAAGCCTCAGGGAACAAACTGTGCATGCGCTAGCTCGCGCATCGCGAGATTACGGCATTCTAGCTTTGTGACGTTGTTACACAATAAAAGCACACAGAGCTATGGGGACTGGGTATTGCGGATGTGCTAGCGGCCATCTAGCAACCCATGTCCTCAGCTCTATACCCAAAATCCCGGTGACAGGTTCCATGTAAAGGGGTATTCCCATCTGAGACAATGGGGGCATATCACTAGGATATGTCTGATAGGTGCGAGTCCCTGAACCTATATGGAGAATGGAGCGGGCCAAAGTGGTGGCTGGAGGACCCCGTATCCCGGCCACCACCAAGCGCTTTCCCCATACTAGTGAATAGGAGCGCAGCGCGCATGACCGGCCGCCGCTCCCTTTCACTTCTATGGGCCCGATGGAAATAACCGAGCCAGCGCTCAACAATTTTCAACTAACTTATAGAAATGAATGGAGGGCGGCTGCGCATGCGCAGTGGGCTCCGTTCTCAGTGTAGATGCGGGTCCCAGAGGTGGGACTCGCACCTATCAGACAATGGGGGCATATCCTAGTGATATTGCCCCCATTGTCCCAGATGGGAATACCCCTAAAGCCAAAGATGAACATAAGCAAGATCCCGAGCAGGACCATACGCAGTGCATGTACAGGGTAGGCGAAGAGCTGCGAATAATCCTGTTTTATGTCGAAGTGTATAGGTAATACCTGCTGAGGCGCACAAAGAAAACATTAACCCTTAGAGGACCTGACAATTTATATGGGGGGTGCAGTGACTTTTTAAAAAACGTTTTATTTTTTTTTTTTTTTGGGGGGGGAGCAGTGACTAAAATATGGTTTAGTTATGCCATTCGCTGTATGGGATAAATATTTTTATATTTTAATAGACATGACAATGCCTATGATGTTTTTTTATATATTTTGGGGCATGGGGGGGATTATTTGAACTTTTTTTTCGAGACTTAACTTTTTTTTTTTCTTCTTTTTTTTTTAAGTCACCCTGGGTATTACAAGCAGTTGTTAGATTGCAAATTGGACTCTGTGATGGATATTTATCCGTCTCAGAACACAGCATTTATGCCTCATTCACACGTCAGTGTTCAGTCTGTGATTTCCATAAGTTATTATGAGCCAAAACCAGGTACGGTTCTAAACACAGAACAGGTGCGGATCTTTCCGTTATACTTTATGTCTGCGGAGGCTCCAGTCCTGGTTTTGGCTCGCAATCACTGATGGAAATCACTGATGTGTGAATGAGGATTTACTATATTTCAATGCAGTGCTGCCATCTACAGGCCTGTATTGGAATATACCAGTGCCTTAAGCAGGCTCCAGGCTATCACTGGCATATAACAGCTTCCCCGACTTCAGCTGGGGGAGGCTGTTACAGATAAACCAAGGGGAAGTTGCGTTTGTATACATCTGCGAATCGAGGGGCTATATTGACCCCCAGCTAGTGGAGTGAGTCTGTTTTCCACTGATAAGGGAGGTTCCTAATGGAATCAGGGCAGACGTTGAGAGGTAAGACTTCAGTTTTATGTGCATTCACTTTATAGGCCAACAGCATGGAGGCTGGGAGATATGCAAGTATTAGCTATCTAATAAAAAGGGGGGGGGGGGGGAGACTGCAAATAGCAAGTGCATATCTGGGTGGAGAGAGAGGTAGTAGTCGGGTACAACCGGAGGTGTCAGATAGAGTCCCTGCCTGACCGGGAGCCAGATCCTGGATGGAGGAGACTCTACTTCCCAGTCAGTGATGGATGGTACCAGGGTATCCAGAATGGCACAAAGCGGGTGTAGGTCGGCAAAGGATCGCAGTGGGGCCGAGCAATGGGTGGACTGGCCATAGACCCTACAGGGAAATTTCCTGGTGGGCCGATGCCCAGGTAGCCACCTTGCTTTTGGCCGAGAGCCAGGTACATAAAGATCTGATGTTCTCGGCATTAATTAATGTAGGAGCATCAGGCACTTATACATCTGACCAAGGGCCGCAGGTGTCCTCCTGAACTCAACTGTATTGTCATCCTCAGGACGATGATATAGTTTCATACTGTGGTGCAGGTGGCAGTATATTGTGCTGCACTGTGGTATGTGGTTCTGCAGGGGCAGTATATTGTGCTGCACTGTAGTATTTGGTTCTGCTGGGGCGGTATATTGTCCTGCACTGTGGTATTTGGTTCTGGTGGGGCAGTATATTGTGCTGCACTGTAGTATTTGGTTCTGCAGGGGCAGTATATTGTGCTGCACTGTGGTATTTGGTTCTGCAGGGGCAGTATATTGTGCTGCACTGTGGTATTTGGTTCTGCAGGGGCAGTATATTGTGCTGCACTATGGTATTTGGTTCTGGTGGGGCTGTATATTGTGCTGCACTGTGGTATGTGGTTCTGCTGGGGCTACAGTATATTGTGCTGCACTGTGGTATGTGGTTCTGCTGGGGCTACAGTATATTGTGCTGCACTGTGGTATGTGGTTCTGCTGGGGCTTCAGTATATTGTGCTGCACTGTGGTATGTGGTTCTGCGGGGGCAGTATATTGTGCTGCACTGTGGTATGTGGTTCTGCGGGGGCAGTATATTGTGCTGCACTGTAGTATTTGGTTCTGCGGGGGCAGTATATTGTGCTGCACTGTGGTATGTGGTTCTGCGGGGGCAGTATATTGTGCTGCACTGTGGTATGTGGTTCTGCGGGGGCAGTATATTGTGCTGCACTGTGGTATGTGGTTCTGCGGGGGCAGTATATTGTGCTGCACTGTGGTATGTGGTTCTGTGGGGGCAGTATATTGTGCTGCACTGTGGTATGTGGTTCTGCAGGGGCAGTATATTGTGCTGCACTGTGGTATATGGTTCTGTGGGGGCAGTATATTGTGCTGTACTGTGGTTCTGCTGGGGCGGTATATTGTGCTGCACTGTGGTATGTGGTTCTGCAGGGGCAGTATATTGTGCTGCACTGTGGTATGTGGTTCTGCGGGGGCAGTATATTGTGCTGCACTGTGGTATGTGGTTCTGCGGGGGCAGTATATTGTGCTGCACTGTGGTATGTGGTTCTGCGGGGGCAGTATATTGTGCTGCACTGTGGTATGTGGTTCTACGGGGGCAGTATATTGTGCTGCACTGTGGTATGTGGTTCTGCGGGGGCAGTATATTGTGCTGCACTGTGGTATGTGGTTCTGCGGGGGCAGTATATTGTGCTGCACTGTGGTATGTGGTTCTGCGGGGGCAGTATATTGTGCTGCACTGTGGTATGTGGTTCTGCGGGGGCTACAGTATATTGTGCTGCACTGTGGTATTTGGTTCTGCGGGGGCTACAGTATATTGTGCTGCACTGTGGTATGTGGTTCTGCGGGGGCAGTATATTGTGCTGCACTGTGGTATGTGGTTCTGCGGAGGCAGTATATTGTGCTGCACTGTGGTATGTGGTTCTGCGGGGGCAGTATATTGTGCTGCACTGTGGTATGTGGTTCTGCGGGGGCAGTATATTGTGCTGCACTGTGGTATGTGGTTCTGCGGGGGCAGTATGTGGTTCTGCTGGGGCAGTATATTGTGCTGCACTGAGGTATGTGGTTCTGCTGGGGCAGTATATTGTGCTGCACTGGTATGTGGTTCTGCTGGGGCAGTATATTGTGCTGCACTGTGGTATGTGGTTCTGCAGGGGCAGTATATTGTGCTGCACTGTGGTATTTGGTTCTGCTGGGGCAGTATATTGTGCTGCACTGTGGTATGTGGTTCTGCGGGGGCATTATATTGTGCTGCACTGTGGTATGTGGTTCTGCGGGGGCGGTATATTGTGCTGCTCTGTGGTATGTGGTTCTGCGGGGGCGGTATATTGTGCTGCTCTGTGGTATGTGGTTCTGCGGGGGCAGTATATTGTGCTGCTCTGTGGTATGTGGTTCTGCGGGGGCAGTATATTGTGCTGCACTGTGGTTCTGCGGGGGCAGTATATTGTGCTGCACTGTGGTTCTGCGGGGGCGGTATATTGTGCTGCTTTGTGGTATGTGGTTCTGCGGGGGCGGTATATTGTGCTGCACTGTGGTTCTGCGGGGGCAGTATATTGTGCTGCACTGTGGTTCTGCGGGGCAGTATATTGTGCTGCACTGTGGTTCTGCGGGGCAGTATATTGTGCTGCACTGTGGTTCTGCGGGGGCAGTATATTGTGCTGCACTGTGGTTCTGCGGGGGCAGTATATTGTGCTGCACTGTGGTTCTGCGGGGGCGGTATATTGTGCTGCACTGTGGTATGTGGTTCTGCGGGGGCAGTATATTGTGCTGCACTGTGGTTCTGCGGGGCAGTATATTGTGCTGCACTGTGGTTCTGCGGGGCGGTATATTGTGCTGCACTGTGGTATGTGGTTCTGCGGGGGCAGTATATTGTGCTGCACTGTGGTATGTGGTTCTGCGGGGGCGGTATATTGTGCTGCACTGTGGTTCTGCGGGGGCAGTATATTGTGCTGCACTGTGGTTCTGCGGGGGCGGTATATTGTGCTGCACTGTGGTATGTGGTTCTGCGGGGGCAGTATATTGTGCTGCACTGTGGTTCTGCGGGGCAGTATATTGTGCTGCACTGTGGTTCTGCGGGGCGGTATATTGTGCTGCACTGTGGTATGTGGTTCTGCGGGGGTGGTATATTGTGCTGCACTGTGGTATGTGGTTCTGCGGGGCAGTATATTGTGCTGCACTGTGGTTCTGCGGGGGCGGTATATTGTGCTGCACTGTGGTATTTGGTTCTGCGGGGGCAGTATATTGTACTGCACTGTGGTATGTGGTTCTGCGGGGGCAGTATATTGTGCTGCACTGTGGTTCTGCGGGGGCAGTATATTGTGCTGCACTGTGGTTCTGCGGGGGCGGTATATTGTGCTGCACTGTGGTATGTGGTTCTGCGGGGGCAGTATATTGTGCTGCACTGTGGTTCTGCGGGGCGGTATATTGTGCTGCACTGTGGTATGTGGTTCTGCGGGGGTGGTATATTGTGCTGCACTGTGGTATGTGGTTCTGCGGGGGCGATATATTGTGCTGCACTGTGGTTCTGCGGGGGCAGTATATTGTGCTGCACTGTGGTTCTGCGGGGCAGTATATTGTGCTGCACTGTGGTTCTGCAGGGGCAGTATATTGTGCTGCACTGTGGTTCTGCGGGGGCAGTATATTGTGCTGCACTGTGGTTCTGCGGGGGCGGTATATTGTGCTGCACTGTGGTATGTGGTTCTGCGGGGGCAGTATATTGTGCTGCACTGTGGTATGTGGTTCTGCGGGGGCGGTATATTGTGCTGCACTGTGGTTCTGCGGGGGCAGTATATTGTGCTGCACTGTGGTTCTGCGGGGGTGGTATATTGTGCTGCACTGTGGTATGTGGTTCTGCGGGGGCGGTATATTGTGCTGCACTGTGGTTCTGCGGGGCGGTATATTGTGCTGCACTGTGGTATGTGGTTCTGCGGGGGCAGTATATTGTGCTGCACTGTGGTTCTGCGGGGGTGGTATATTGTGCTGCACTGTGGTATGTGGTTCTGCGGGGGTGGTATATTGTGCTGCACTGTGGCATGTGGTTCTGCGGGGTGGTATATTGTGCTGCACTGTGGCATGTGGTTCTGCAGGGGTGGTATATTGTGCTGCACTGTGATATGTGGTTCTGCAGGGGTGGTATATTGTGCTGCACTGTGGCATGTGGTTCTGCGGGGGTGGTATATTGTGCTGCACTGTGATATGTGGTTCTGCGGGGGTGGTATATTGTGCTGCACTGTGGTATGTGGTTCTGCGGGGGTGGTATATTGTGCTGCACTGTGGTATGTGGTTCTGCGGGGGCGGTATATTGTGCTGCACTGTGGTATGTGGTTCTGCGGGGGCAGTATATTGTGCTGCACTGTGGTATGTGGTTCTGCGGGGGCGGTATATTGTGCTGCACTGTGGTATAGCTGGCTCCGCCTTCTGATAATCTGGACCACCTTTAACATTGGGCCACTGAGCACCATATGGCGGCCACGCTTGGTATTGCAGCGCAGGCCCATTCACTTGATGGCCATCGTCTCGCAGCGCTCTCTATTCTGGTCTAATTTCCACGCTAAACTCACCCATTCAAGTCAATGGTCCGTGGAAAAGATGCACGCACGCCGTCTGTGTGCGGTTCTTGTAGCGGACGGTTGCTAGGAAACGCTGGGCGCACATTCTTATAGGTTTTTGTTTGGCGTTTAAGTCGTGAAAGCCGTACAGATGGGGAAAAAACGGACAGATTCAACATGGAGATAAATCGTAAGTGGAAGGGACGGAATTGGGTCAATTAGTCGTGTATGCGCCCATGTACCTCACAGCTGAGGGTCTGTCACAATCGTCTCCAGTGTACGTATGGGGCACATGATGGGAGTTGTTCACAAGGTATATGCCAAATCTATATGTACACCCCCCAAAAAAATAAATAAATATGTAATTAATTAATAAATCCATGTAAAAGTCCAGGCATTCATCCCTCTAACTCATAGGACTCAATGGGCGCTGTGCTGCGCGTCTCCCGGACAACAGGCCCCGCCCCCCTCGCTGTGTGCGCGCTGAGCGGCGCTGTCCCTGCCAGTAAAGTTTATTAAAGCTCCGCGGTGACGTCAGCAGAAGGAAGATGGCGGCGCCTGTGATCGAGACTCCCGGCTCGGAGGAAGAAGAAGATGACGACTACGGGAGGAAGGTGCGGGGGAGGCCGAGGCTGAATGATACGGACCGGGTGAAGCGGCGGCTGGAGTCCCGGAAGAAGTACGACTGCCGGAGGGTGTACCTGGGAGAGGCGCACGGAGCCTGGGTGCTGAGGAGGGACCGAGGCGGAGGGGACAGCGGCGGGGAGGCCTGGAGCGATGCCCGCCTGGCTGCCCATCTGCTGGCCCTAGAGACGAGCTGCCAAGGGTAAGACTGCCCGTTATCTCCCCGGAGGTCGTGTCAAGCTACGACTCCCAGCATGGACCTGACTGCAGGATTAGGCCGCCAGGAGATGCTGGGGGGTTGTAGTTGCAGAGCATCAGCTTGCAGACTGTCCTGGGTGGATGATAGGGGTTATGTTCCCTGTGTTTAATTGTGTCGCCCTCTGTGTGTGAAATATCAATAATCCACCATCCATCAAAGATCTATTTATAGGGCTGGTCCATTAGGGGGCGTCTGATGCGTGGGCGTGCCCTTTTATAGGGGATGCTGGAGTGTCAGCTCTTAGGTGGGGGTACTGTGGGAGCAGCTGCCCTTTAAGGGATTCCAGGAGAGTGGTCCCTTAGGGGATGCTGGGTCTGCCGGAGGGTCAGGCCTTGGGCTGCCGTCCTTTGAGTGGTGGCACTAGATGTGACTGCTGATGCACTGGGGTCACACATGTCAGTCCTTTGGGGGCGCCAGACCTGTGGCAGTTCAGTGGAGGGGGGCGCCAGCCCTGTGGCAGTTCAGTGGAGGAGGGCGCCGGCCCTGTGGCAGTTCAGTGGAGGGGGGCGCTAGACCTGTGGCAGTTCAGTGGAGGGGGGCGCTAGACCTGTGGCAGTTCAGTGGAGGGGGGCGCCAGACCTGTGGCAGGCGGTTCAGTGGAGGGGGGCGCCAGACCTGTGGCAGGCGGCTCAGTGGAGGGGGGCGCCAGACCTGTGGCAGGCGGCTCAGTGGAGGGGGGCGCCGCACCTGTGGCAGGCGGCTCAGTGGAGGAGGGCGCCGGACCTGTGGCAGGCGGCTCAGTGGAGGAGGGCGCCGGACCTGTGGCAGGCGGTTCAGTGGAGGAGGGCGCCGGACCTGTGGCAGGCGGCTCAGTGGAGGAGGGCGCCGCACCTGTGGCAGGCGGCTCAGTGGAGGAGGGCGCCGGACCTGTGGCAGGCGGTTCAGTGGAGGAGGGCGCCGGACCTGTGGCAGGCGGTTCAGTGGAGGAGGGCGCCGGACCTGTGGCAGGCGGTTCAGTGGAGGGGGGCGCCGGACCTGTGGCAGGCGGTTCAGTGGAGGGGGGTGCCGGACCTTGTGGACATTTCCTAGATAGGATTGGAGATCAGTATGTGATCAGTGGGGGTCTGACTCCCAGGACCCCTGATGATCAGCTGTTGGAAGAGGCTGCAGTACGAAGTGCAGCCACTACACAATGTATGGCGCTGTGAGAGGCTCAGCCTCTTCATACGGCTGATTTTTTTAGCCCATATGCAGAACCATTCACTTCAATGGGTCCACAAAAAAAAAGTTTCCTGTATGTCTACGTCGCCGTTCTGCAAAAAAAAAAGATAGAACAGGTCCTATACTTGTCTGTTTGGATGATAAGCCCAGGCATTGTTACAACGGATCGGCAAAAAAACGGATGCAATTCAGATGTCATGCGCACTGCAAAACGCATACGGCCGTGTGCATGAGCCCTTATTATCCTGATCATTGGCCTTCAATATTGTTCTTCAGAAAAACTCTTGTGGGGTCATTTATCAAACTGGTGTAAAGTAGAACTAGATGAGTTGCCCATAGCAACCAATCAGATTCCTCCTTTCATGTTTGACAGCTCCTTTGGAAAATGAAAGGTGGAATCTGATTGGTTGCTATGGGCAGCTAAGCCAGTTCTACTTTACACCAGTTTGATAACACTCCCCCTTGGTGTTTAGTGTTGATGACCCATCCTCAGGACAGGGCACCTCCTGACACCCCTCAATGGTGCTGTGGTGAGCGCTATGGCCTCCTTGCAGCTCACTAGGCACAGCGCTGTATAGTGGCTGTGCTTGGTATTGCAGCCCAGCCTCATTCCTTTGAGTGGCACTGAGCTGCGCTTAGGCCATGTGACCGATGAACATGACATCACTGGCCTAGGAAGAGGCCGCAGCGCTCACCGGAGCATCGCGGTATCTTTATAGCGCTGATCAGTCAGAGTGCCAGGTGTCGGACCCCCACCGATCAGATATTGATGACCGATCCTGGGGATCTCAGACAGCCCATTTAAAGGGAACCTGTCATTACTTTATTCTGCCATTAGTATGGGCAGCATAAAGTACAGACGGGTGAGATGATTTCAGCGGTCGGTCATTTATAAGTTATAAAGTGGTTGCCGAGAACCAACATCACAATCATTGCAGACTGGGCCTGGAAAAGAGTCCCGGCCTCCTGAAAAGAGTCCCGGTTATTCATGACTTCCTGCTCTCCTGCCCACCCGCTGATGGCTGACCGGCTTCTACCTAGTTTTCTCCTTTTCTCTCTAGGAGAGAACTGACAGTCATCAGCAGATGGTGAGAGAGCAGGAGATTATAATAACCAGGACTCTTCTCAGGTAGATGTGACTCTTCTCCAGGCCTGGGCTGCAATAGTTATGATGCTGGTTCTCGGCAACCACTTACCTTTAGCTGATGAGGTCACCATAAGGTGGATGACAGGTTCCCTTTAAGGCGTAATGTACATAGTTCAGTGTACCGACCAGTGATGAGGTGTCCCTAAATCTGCCCAGTAGGACCCCCATTAATTACTATAAGGCCTAATGCACACCCAACGCTTGAATGGGTCCGCACTCCGGAGCATTGTTCTATTTCTTTGCAGTGCGGATGGATCACGGACCCATTCAAGTTAAATGGGTCTCGATCCGTCCCGGCTGCTGCACGTGCATTGGGGACCACAAATTGCGGTCCCTAATGCAGGGAACGTCCATGTGCATGAGGCCTAAAACAGTATATATGATGGACTGCCAGTGACCCCACTTACACTCTGTACCCATCTCTTGTGTTTCAGGAAATCTGATGGTGAACTTCAGCCGAACCCACCGCACAGGACAAGTACGTGATTAGCATTGGAGAACTACAACTCCCAGCATATCTTATAGGCCATTATGTAGTGTAGTCACTAACCCCCGTAATTGTTATGGGTTGATTATTAGATATTGGGGAGGGTGGGGTGTCATTAAACCCCGCCAGCCCTCACAGCCTCTATTTTCTTTGCAGGACAGAAGCACGGTGTGAACAGTCTGCTCAACTTAATGACCTGGTATAATGACCACAAGAGCCACTGTCCTCACGAGCCCACCCTCTCCGAGCTCGATACCAGTCACCTCCTCTATACCACAGCAGTGTGGCAGTGCCAGGCCGGGCACCACTTCTTTCAAGACCTTCGATGCCCTTTGAAGACACTAAATCATAAAGGTAGGACGTTGATATGGTATATAGATCAGATCACCCCCTAGTGGTGGCAGCTGAGCTTTGATAATGTGCTATAGTCCTCTCTCTATTCACTGACTGAAGCAGAGCTGCAGTGTAAAGAATGGGGCAGTAGATTGTGTCCACTTTGTGTTTTGCTGTGTTATTTATCCATCTCGGATCTTTCTTCGCAGGGTGTGATGAGGAAGTAAGCTCCGATGATTCCTCCTCCAGGCCGACACCAGTGATCCAGGTTACTGAGATTTGTCAGGAGTCAGATACGCAGGTCCACACCCTGTACTCCGAGAGCATGACAGACGGAGAAGATCAGGGCACAGAGGAGACGGTGATGTGTGTCCCTATGGGGCAAGAAGCACTGGGACAGGTGGTAACTGCTGCCAACTGCCCCTCCCAGGTCATTATCATTGCTGGGCCTGCATATGAGGCATTGGCAGCGGAAGGGATCCAGCTAGATGTTGACGGAGGCAGCGGAGATGAGGAGGCATGTACAACACTGGAAGCAGTGACGGAATTCTCCCAGACCGAGCACGGGGAGCACGATGACGACAGCAGTGAAGAGGTCCTGACAGGTAACTGAGGCGAGGGGCATTTCCCCTTTACAGTCATTATAGCTGAGTGACATCTAACATGGGAGACACTTCCCGTAATACAAATCGCCAGAAGAGGCTGAACAAACAGGAGATGCTGGGAGATTTCGGCTCTGTGTTCAGCTCAAAGAGATTCCGAAACTTTACAGTCAGCTATCTAGTTGGCAGAGGCCCAAGCCCACAGACCCACACACCGACGGCAGCCGAAAGGGCACGGCCAGAAGTGAGATACAATGCGGTGGAAAAGTCTTCACACCCTTTCACTTTTCATTTTATTTTATGTTGCTCTTGTGCTAAAATAAAAAATCAAGGCCCTTCACATAAATCTGCTCTCAATACCCCATCATAAGAAAGTGAAAACAGAAGTTTGGAAAATTCTAATAATGTATTAAAAAGATAAACTAAAAGTTTGTATGGAAATAATTATTCAGACCCTTTGCTATGCCACTTGACATATAGTTCTGGGGGCCTCCTGTTTCTCTGGATCATCTGAGATGTTTCTACACCTTGATTGGAGTCACCTGTGGTAAATTTAGTTGACTGGACATGATTTGGAGAGACCCAGAAGGTCGCACAGCTGACAATACATATCAGAGCGAAAGCCAAGCCACGAGGAGGAAAGAACTGCCTGTAGAGCTCAGAGACAGGATTGTGTGAAGGCTCAGATCTGGAGAAGGAGACAAAAACATTTCTGCTGCACTGAAAGTTCCCAAGAGCACAGTGGCCTCCATAATTCTTAAGTGGAAGAAGCTTGGAACAACCAGGGCTCTTTCTAGAGTTGGCCGCCCCACCAGACTAAGTAGCGTATTTGTAGCTCCGGAAGACACACTTTTTATGGGTAAATATGTCATTGTGTTTTATAAAGCAAATTCTAACGAGAGCTTCCATTATGGAATCACTAAGTACGGTAGGAAAGGCGAGCAGTGAGTGTAGCGCTGGCAGTACTCGCCCCTCCTTGGTTTTCTCCAGGTGCTGCCCTCAGCAGCATCAGGATGTAATGCAGGTAAGTGTGCACTATAACCTGATGCTGTGCGACGTCAGATCGCAGTGCAGAAGCAGAAAGGGAGCTCTGCATCGCCCACGTGGCAGCTCCGTCTGGAGCAGGAGTGGTCAGTTGTTTTATTTATTTTTGTCTGATCTGCTAAAATATATTTTTTACTTTCCTTCTCTAAAACCTAAGTGCGTCTTATTGAGGGAAGAAAATGTTAATTAGGGGGAAGAGAGCCTTGGTAAGAGGTGACCAAGAACCCAATGGTCACTCTGGCTGAGCACCGAAGATCTTGTGTATTCATCGGAGAAACTTCCAGGTCAACCATAAATGCAGCATTGCAGGGTGGCCAGAAAGAAGCCTCTCCTCAATAAAAGACACATGAAAAAAGCACCTAAATGACTCAGACTTTGATACACAAAAGTATCTGGTCTGATGAAACCAAGATTGAACTTTTTGGCCTCAATTCTAAGTGTCATGTCTGGAAAAAACTGATCATCATCTGCCCAGTACCATCCCCTACAGTGAAGCATGGTGGTGGCAGCATCATGCTGTGGTGACAGGGGAGACTGGTCAGGGTTGAAGGAAAACTGAATGGAGAAACGTACAGAGATATTCTTAATGAAAACCTGATCCACAGAGCTCTGGACCTCAGACTGGGCTGAAGGTTCACCTTCCAACAAGACAATGACACTAAGCACACAGCCAAGACAACACAGGAGCGGCTTAGAGATAACTCTGTGAATGTCCTTGAGTGGCCCAACCAGAGCCTTGAACCCGGTGAACATCCCTGGAGACACCTGAACGTGGCTGTCCACTGATGGTCCTCATCCACCCTGAGAGGATCTGCAGAGAAGAATGGCAGAAAATCCCCAAATCCAGGTGTGCAAACCTTGTGGCCTCATCCCCAAGAAGACTGGAGGCTGTAATCACTGCCAAAGGAGCTTCACCTAAGACCTGAGTAGAGGGTGTGAATACTTATGTCAATGGAAGGTTTTAGTTGTTCCTATTCAATAAATCTGTAAAGATTTCTAACCTTCTGCTCACACTTTCTCATTATGGTGGATTGGGTGCAGATTGATGGGGGAAACTTGAAATGTTTTCATTTAAGCACAAGGCGGTAATATAACAAAAAGTGAAAGGGTCTGAAGACTTTCTGAAAGCACTGTATGTGACAGTCCGAGCCTTTTAACACACGGTGACTGTCGGTATGTAGGGTAGTGAATTTGTCTTTCTTTTTCTTCACCTAGATGACAATGTGCTCTATACCCTGAAAGCAGCGCAGTCTGAGTTGGAGCAAGCCCAGGGAGTAATACTAGCTTCCCATCAAGATGAGGCTGCTTCCCTGGAGGAACCGATGGGACCAGTCATCCTAGAGACTGGCAAGTACCAACTGGATAATATGCTGCACATCAAAGTGCCGGAGAAGTGAGTGTGCCATGGGAATGAGCTACATCTGCTGGGGAAATGCATTTATTTAAAGGAGAACTCCTCCAAACATATTGGAAAGTCCTCTTTGGACAGAGGGGTCCAGTCGTGCACACCCCATCCACGTTTTGACCATTCTTTGAAGATGCTGTCAGGTGTCAAACCTGAAGGTGCAGGATGGAGGGCTCTCCTATTATCACAGAGTGCCGCCCTTACGGCGACCGTTTGCCCTCCGAGACATGCGGGGCCATATGTCCCGAAGCGGCATTGATCGTGTGCACGGGAGTACACATCATAATAGGTTACTATGACAGTGTTTGCATCGGGCTGCCGGCGGGACTACTGTCATGAGTGTGGGACATGGGCCGCCTGAAGCGCACAGTCTCATTGTAATCTATGACGCTGTGTGCTCCCATGCCACGAGTAATGCCGCTCCAGGACTTATGGCCCCACACGGAGGGCATACAGTCGTGTGCACAGGCCCTTAGGGAGATAAATAACCATTCCGTCCCCCATGACTGTTCATGAGGGACAGAATATAGCAGAGAAGTCTGCTTTATTAATCAGATTTTTCTTAAAGGGGAGGAGCCTCTGTAACATCTGCTTTGTGTATCCTTACAGAAAGAGGAACCGTCGTGCTCCAGTGATAGATGCTGATGGGGTGCCGGAGGTGTTCCACTGCCCATATGAGGGGTGCCCTCGGGTCTATACTGCTCTCAACAGCTTCCAGGTATGTATCGACCTCCCTATGTTATGGGTGTCTTTAGGCCTGGCACCTTCCACCATAGTATTGAGACCTCCTCTATACTGATTGATTGTGGGCCACAGCTACGGGGACATTTAGTTTTCTTGCATTACTATTTGCAAACAAGTAAGTGAACCCCAACGTCATCACATTTACAACCATAGGGAGAAGGGTGACCGGCTACCAGCTTATGTCATACAGGATGTGAAATGGAAATTCCTATCTTATGATGATATATAACTGGTGGGGGTCTGTGAACCCCCAAACCCCCAAAGATTCTTGGAATGAAGGGCGGTAGCACTGCATGTCTTTCAAAGTTTCCCAACACACTGCTATCCTGACAACTTGTCTATTTGGGGAACTGCAGCTGACTCCACACCCTTGACTCTCATTTACCTGTCTGATATCTGAGAATCGCCCCAGTCAGACATGTGACACGTCTTGTGGACGTCCCATAAATGTACCCCTATAACATGTTCACAACGTAAGTGGATCCAAGCTGTACCTTGTGTGTGGACAGACGGCTCAGGGTTCACTGCGACCTGTCCTCTGCCTGGGTACTGCTTGATATAAGCCAATACGTTAGAGTTAAAATATTCAAGTTAACAATCCTCACTATGAGACTGAAAAGTGTAGTCTAAAAAATAATCCGTAAAAACAAACATACGGAGCATGACCACATCATATATAGCCAGGATGCTATACATGTCCCAGCATTGACCGGATGACAGTAGCCTGGGTAGAAAGGAATTTATATTGAAAATGAATTAATGTGGAAGATGAGAGCAATTCATGAGTTTGAGAAGGTAGGTGCACCATGGATAGCTTCCTTTGGTTTGGCCCCCTGGGAACTACAGAGGTACTGTTGGGCTTAAAAGGGTTGTCCGCCGGTTTCATAATACTAATGACCTGTGCTCAGAATACATAATCAGTATCAGAATGGTGAGGGTCTGACTCTGCACCCCCGATGATCAGCGGTTTGAAGGGGCCGTGGCACTAGTGCTAGAGCTGCGTTCTCCTCGAGATTACACTGCGTCGCCGCTACAATGAAGACTGCGTGCAGCTCACATGAGCACCGCAGCCGCTTCAAACTGCTGATCAGCAGAGGTGTCATCAGACCCCCTCTAATCTGATATTGATGACCTGTCCTGAGGGGAGTTCAACAGTTCCATGAAGCCAGAGTACCCCTTTAATATAGACTGCAACCAGTGTCTAATTTGTTTTCCATTCCAATTGTGGGACTCCAGCGGGCTTGGTGATCGGTATAGCCATGTTTATTTCTGTAGAGGGATTCACTGAGGGATCTCTATCGCAAGGACCTGTGAGATTCTGGTGACTATGCTGTATGTCTGTCCGGGGCGGCTCCGTCGGGAGATGTGTGGCTGGGACAGGAACTGGCTGGAGTGAATTACTTTTTGGTGTACTTTCAAAGGGCATCTGTCAGCAGATTTGTACCTGTGAAGCTGGCTGACCTATTGCATGTGCAAGTGCAGAAGGAGCGCCAGTTGGAGAGAGAAGCGCGCCTCGAAGTGTAATGGTAACGCCCCTGTTGCTCCTAGAGGCTCATATGCATATATTAAAACATCATTTTAAAAAAAAAAGTTATACTTGCCAAAACATGCCACCCATTTTGCACGAAAAAAGCCTCATATAGCGGCATTCGAGCAAAAGTTGTAACAGCCATATTCAAAGAGCATTAGATACTTGTGGTCCTCAAGGCGTTTTCCTGCTGGTTCCAAGGCTGACACAGATTTTCTCTCCTTAGAACCACGTGAATTTAATTCACAGAAAAGGCAGAACCAAAGTGTGTCCTGAAGCCGGCTGTGGGAAGAAGTTCTACCTGACTAATCACCTGCGCCGCCATATGATCATACACACGGGTACGTGCTGGCACTGGGTAAGAGATGCCAGAGCGGGTGGTGTTCTCTGTCTAATACCTCTCCTCTCCGCAGGCGTCCGAGAATTCATCTGCGAGACCTGCGGCAAATCATTCAAAAGGAAAAGTCACTTGGAAGTCCACAGGAGAACACACACCGGGGAGACCCCCCTGCAGTAAGGAATTATAGATTTTTCTTCTCCTCTGGTATAGTTCAGACATGCGGCATCCAACCTGGGGCAGTTCTGTGTGCCATCAGTAGGTTACGGTACAATACAATTAAAGGGGTGATCGGGGGAGCCAGAAATCCTGCTGCTCCAGAATTTGCCCGTGTTGTTTCCTCCTGTGGCATGACGACACAACCACTTCACCGTGTGACGGAAAGGACCACGACCACCTCTGCTGTGACTAAATCTATGTTGGAGCAGCCACATTTGGGGGGTTCATTTCAGCGGGTGGGACCAAAACATTAAAGGGGTGTGTGAAGTTGAATGGAGTAACAAGCAGCAGTTCCAGGTAGACAATAATTTTATGGTACAAATGGTGACGATGCAAGCACGGATGTGGCAGTTTTTCCGTGGCTTCCCAGATAACCCCTTTTAAAAGGGGTTGTTCCGGACCTCTGCGCACAGGTTGTGTCTGGTATTGCAGAGCTGCCATACTGCACACTGTGGAGAGGGGTGTTGCTGTTTTTGGAAGGAAGCAGCCATGTTGTTCTAATCCTGCGGGTCTGGATCTGCAGGAAAATCTACACCAAATGGTGCTGAATTCTGCAATGGAAAATAAAAAAATCGGCCATGCGGTCCGCAGATAACCTGCCACACAGCGCGTCGGTCCACTCCACACAACAAGTTCTGTGCGGACCCGGTTGCAGATTTTTTTCTGCGTTGTGTGGATAAAGCTCTGTCCACTTTGCTGAGGGAAAGTCTACAGCATAGAAGCCATGTGTGAACAAAGCCTAGAAGGGTGTCCCTGCCGTTAGCACTGGTGGGATTACGGTAGGGAACCCCCTCTAATCCCTGTCTGGTAAAGATGATGTAGGTCACAGCGCAGCAAAATCATCGCTGTGTCTGATAAAGCTGTCAGTTCAGGCATTTTGTTGTAAATCAAATTTGTCCCTTTCGATGTGTAAATTTGGGTCATGGAGTCATCGGGGCGTCTTCCTACACGGTGTCGCTGCCACATCTCCGTCTCATTGTGCTCCCACCATGACATGCACAGTAAGCTCATGCGCATACCTCAGAGAAGGGAGCATTAGAGCGCTTACTCCACCTGCGCTAGCTTACACATGGCTGACGGGAGGTGTCAATCACAGTGAGATTGGGGGAGGGGTCTGGCATGGACTCGGACAATGTAAAAAGACTCCCCGATGACTCCATGAACCAAATTTACACATGAAACCGTGGATTACAATAAAATGCCTAAATTAACAATTTTAACAGAAGCAGCAATGATTTTACTGTGTGTGACCTACAGCAAGCTTTCATTAGTTGCATATGGCCAATGTGCTGGCAGGTTCCCCCATTACACCTTATCCCCTATCCACTGGAGAGGGCATGAGCGCCTGATCGGCGGAGGTGCAACTGCTAAGTATGAGAATGCATGCATGTCCGCCGCTCCATTCAGCTCTGTGGGATGACAGATATCGCAAAGTACAAGCGCTGTACTATCCCCGGCTGAATGGAGCATGACCGCTGCTTCATTTAAATGGCAGAGCACCACCGATCAGACGCTTATCCCCAATTTTGTAAATGGGGGATATGTTGTCGTAACGGACAACCCCTTTAAAGAGGACCTTTCATGGGTCCAGACATTATAAAATAAGTAGGGGGTAGTGCAGGGATGTAATATCGCTTACTAGTGTGTCTGGGCGCCGCTCCGTTCGCCCACTGTGCCCCCCGTTCACTTTTACTGCCTGGTATGCTAATGAATAACATCAGTACAGGGAGGAGGAGACTGTACTGTTTCTCAATGGGCGTCTCCTCCCTGGTTGTAGCGCTGTCCAATCACAGTGGAGAGCGTCATTGAGAAACGGGGCAGTCTCCTCCTCCCTGTACCGATGATGTTCATTTCCATACCATAGAAACACAGAATGTGTCGGCAGATAAGAACCATTTGGCCCATCTAGTCTGCCCAATATACTGAGTACTATGGATAGCCCCTGGCCCTATCTTATATGAAGGAAGGCCTTATGCCTATCCCATGCATGCTTAAACTCCTCACTGTATTTGCAGCTACCACTTCTGCAGGAAGGCTATTCCATGTATCCACTACTCTCTCAGTAAAGTAATACTTCCTGATATTACTTTTAAACCTTTGCCCCTCTAATTTAAAACTATGTCCTCTTGTAGCAGTTTTTCTTCTTTTAAATATTCTCTCCTCTTTTACCTTGTTGATTCCCTTTATGTATTTAGCAGTTTCTATCATATCCCCTCTGTCTCGTCTTTCTTCCAAGCTATACATGTTAGGCTGCTTTCACACTAGCGTTCGGGTTTCCGTTCGTGAGCTCCGTTTGAAGGAGCTCACGAGCGGACCCGAACGCAGCCGTCCAGCCCTGATGCAGTCTGAATGGAGGCGGATCCGCTCAGACTGCATCAGTCTGGCGGCGTTCAGCCTCCGCTCCGCTCGCCTCCGCACGGACAGGCGGACAGCTGAACGCTGCTTGCAGCGTTCGGGTGTCCGCCTGGCCGTGCGGAGGCATGCGGATCCGTCCAGACTTACAATGTAAGTCAATGGGGACGGATCCGTTTGAAGATGCCACAATGTGGCTCAATCTTCAAGCGGATCCGTCCCCCATTGACTTTACATTGAAAGTCTGGACGGATCCGTCCCAGGCTATTTTCACACTTAGCTTTTTTTAGCTAATATAATGCAGACGGATCCGTTCTGAACGGAGCCTCCGTCTGCATTATTATGGGCGGATCCGTTCAGAACGGATCCGCCCGAACGCTAGTGTGAAAGTAGCCTTAAGGGCCTTTAATCTTTCCTGGTAAGTTTTATCCTGCAATCCATGTACTAGTTTAGTAGCTCTTCTCTGAACTCTCTCCAAAGTATCAATATCCTTCTGGAGATATGGTCTCCAGTACTGAGCACAATACTCCAAATGAGGTCTTACTAGTGCTCTGTAGAGCGGCATGAGCGCCTCCCTCTTTGTACTGGTAATGCCTCTCCCTATACACCCAAGCATTCTGCTAGCATTTCCTGCTGCTCTATGACATTGTCTGCCTACCTTTAAGTCTTCTGAAATAATGACCCCTAAATCCCTTTCCTCAGATACTGAGGTTAGAACTGTATCACTGATTTTATATTCTGCTCTTGGGTTTTTACGCCCCAGGTGCATTATTTTGCACTTATCAACGTAAAATTTTAGTTGCCAGATTTTTGACCATTCCTCTAGTTTTCCTAAGTCCTTTTCCATTTGGTGTATCCCTCCAGGAACATCAACCCTGTTACAAATCTTTGTGTCATCAGCAAAAAGACACACCTTACCATCGATGCCTTCTGCAATGTCGCTGATAAAGATATTAAACAATATGGGTCCCAGAACAGATCCCTGAGGTACCCCACTGGTAACAAGACCTTGGTCTGAATATACTCCATTGACTACAACCCTCTGTTGCCTGTCCCTCAGCCACTGCCTAATCCATTCAACAATATGGGAGTCCAAGCCCAAAGACTGCAGTTTATTGATAAGCCTTCTATGTGGGACAGTATCAAGCCTTACTAAAGTCCAGATAAGCGATGTCTACTGCACCTCCGCCATCTATTATTTTAGTCACCCAATCAAAAAAATCAATAAGATTAGTTTGACATGATCTCCCTGAAGTAAACCCATGCTGGTTTTCATCTTTCAATCCATGGGATTTTAGATGTTCCACAATCCTCTCCTTAAGTATGGTTTCCATTAATTTCCCCACTATTGATGTCAGGCTTACTGGTCTATAGTTGCCCGATTCCTACCTACTACCTTTCCTGTGAATGGGCACAACATTTGCTAATTTCCAATCTTCTGGGGCGACTCCTGTTGCTAATGATTGGTTAAATAAATCTGTTAATGGTTTTGCTAGTTCACCGCTGAGCTCTTTTAATTGCTTTGGGTGTATCCCATCAGGCCCCTGTGACTTATTTGTATTAGTTTTAGACAGTCGACCTAGAACCTCTTCCTCTGTAAAGACACATGCGTCAAAAGATTCATTCGTCTTCTTTCCTGACTGAGGTCCTTTCCCTTAATTTTCCTTTGTAAAAACTGAACAGAAGTATTCATTGAGGCAGTCAGCTAGTTCTTTATCATTCTTCCATATACCTTCCTTCTTTTGTTTTTAATTTGGTAATTCCTTGTTTTAGTTTACTTTTTCATTCACAACCCCCTGCTTATTTCATAATGTCTGGCACACATGAAAGGTCCTCTTTAAACTGTTTAGAGCCTCAAGCACACGACCGTCGGGCAGGCCGTTCCGTGCAGCGGGCCGGACCCATTCAACTTGAATGGGCATGTGGTCTGTCCGCACCGTAAAAAAATATGACATGTCATATTTATTTGCGGTGCGGAACAACGGGAAAAAAACACCACGGAAGCACTCCATAGTGCTTCCGGTGTTCCGTGACTCCATTCCGCATCTCAAGTGAATGGGTCCGCATCCGTGGTGCATACGGCCAGCGGCCGTGGATTGCCGACCCACCATTTGCGGGCCGCAATACGGCCACCCAACGGCCATGTGCACAAGGCCTAAAAATGCTACTCCACTTTTCCTGCGCCACCCACTGTGCTGCTGAGATTTTGCTACTTTTTTGTGACTTCAATACATGCCAGCTCTACCCCCCAAGTTCTGTGTTTGCAGAAAGTGAATGGAAGCATTGTTATACTCTGAGGTAGCAAGCGTGTTCTTTTAATGCATGGTTACTTCACAGTGCATCATCTTTGCAGCTATGTTAGGAAGATTTTCAGCCTCTGAACCTAAGGAATGCTTCCACTCATTGACAGTAGGCAGAGATTGTGAGATTTGAAACATTCAGTTTTATTTATTATGACAACCCCCTCCCTGTTAAAAAAAAAAAAAAAGCTACAAGCCTACGGTTTGTAAATATAGGGACATGTGCTGTTTGTCCGCAGCCCTCTGACCTGACACAATTCAGTTGTGTAAATGATGACCGAAATCTGCTCCAGCTCTCCAGTCAGACACACGGTCTGCAGGGGATGGCACCTCATATTCGACAAGGCCTGCGTCTAAATGTCCTAAATTAAAGGGGTTGTCCCCCAAAAATATTCTGCTAAACCAGCAACTGGGTCTGAATACATTTGTAATTGCATGTAATTAAAAATGTAGCAGAGCCACTGAGTTATTCACTGAAATCTATCTGTATAGCGCCACCTGCTGTTTGCCCTTTTTCTAAATTCTCTGTCCTGCTCAGACATCCTATAGTAAATGACACTCTCTAGCAAAGAATTGGCCCTGTACCTCACATGGGTCCAGAGAGATTTAAACTGAGCATGTGCGACCACGTCAGTGATATGGACAATAAATAAGGAAAAGAACATACAGCAGGTGGCGCTATACAAATACAATTTAACGCATACCGTAGTGGCTATACTACATTTTTAATGACATTAAAAAATGACTAAAGTATTGAAAAAAAAAAATTTAAAACCCCTTTAACACATGCTCAGGTCCACCCTTCAACTGCCACCAGCTGCAGTAGACAGGACATGCCCCCCAAAGCTGACCGTTTGAAATCTAGCAGAGCATGTCTGGATCCATGTGAGGTCCAGGGCTGGTTCTAGCTTTGTTAGGCCTCATGCACACGACCGTTGTTGTGTTCCGTTCCGCAAAATAGGGTTCCGTTGTTCCGTGATCCGTTTTTGTTTCCGTGTGTCTTCCTTTATTTTTGGAGGATCTCCAGACATGAAGGAAAGTAAAAAAAAAAAAGTCTAAGTCAAGTTTTCCATGCAAATGATAGGAAAAAAAACGGACGCGAATGACAATCTTATGCGCCTCCGCGTGTTTTCACAGTCCCATTGACTTGAATGGGTCCGCAAACCGTTTTCCGTGAAAAAAAATAAGACAGGTTATATTTTTTTGATGGACTGGAACCACGGATCACGGAGGCGGATGACAAACGGTGCATTAGCTGAGTTTACAACGGACCCATTGAAAGTCAATGGGTCCGCAGAAAATCACGAAAAACTGAACAACGGACACGGAATGAAACCGGTCGTGTGCATGAGGCCTTAGTAAGAGATTATCATGTGCTATATGATGCCTGATTATCATTTTTTATATTACTCCTGGGATAACCCCTTTTATGCATGTCCTCCGGCAGCGCGGATGATATCGGAGACTGGTATTTGATAAGTGGCCCCCATAGTGTACTAGAAATCTTTACCGTTGGAGTTGCTCTTCCATTGTAATTGTCTCACCCCTCTTTTTGTGCCCTCAGGTGTGAGGTTTGTGGCTTCCAGTGCAGGCAGCGGGCATCTCTGAACTGGCACATGAGGAAGCACGACTCCATGATCCAGTACAGCTTCTCCTGTGAACAGTGCGGGAAGCTCTTTGAGAAACGGGATAGCGTCAAATTCCACGTGCTGAAGAGCCACCCGGATTGGAGTGCCACGTGAGGGCGAGGTCCAAGTCACGTGGCAGTTTTATAAGTATTAGTAGATAGTCTGAAGTCCTAGCATGGCACCCCGAGAGCCAAGACCCAGCGCAGTAGAACAGGGAGCGCCCCCACCCTTCTGCTTATATAAAGTGTAGTCTGAGCACTGCTTTCTGTCAGACAGGGTATGACATGGAAAACAGTAGCAGCTGCCTAACATGAGTGATATATATGTGTGTGCCCCCTTTTAAGATCTATCATCTTTTTAAGATTTCCTGCTGTTTCCAAACTGTTCCTTTAATTAAAGGGGATGTCTCAAAAGTAAAGTGCAGGTGTCCTGCAGTGGCCACTAGAGGGGAGATGTGGTGTTACATGGCAGGCACTCTAATATTTGCTTTTTATACCTGGCTTATGAGGAGGAAGGGGGCGTCCATGATGTCCCCCCTCTGTCACTGTATATATTTGTGCTTTCTTCAGCCTGCTAAGGATTTTCTTCTAAGCTACAGATAGCACTGATCCGATATAAGGCTTTACTAATCAATCTATGCAGACATTGATCTAATATCAGCTGTCGAGGGTCCCTTTAGGTCTGTGCCGAATTTGTAGTTAACTTCTACTTTAGCAGGAAAATAATTAGGAGGTCTTTAGAAATCTCGTTTCAGTAGTAGAGATAGTAAAACTATGGAAATGGAGGCCCATTTAAATGGGAAGTCGTAACATTTTATGTTTTGCCGCCACATAAATGGCCATAGGACAACAGTATAAGGCCCCATGCACACGGCCGTGTTTCACAGCCGTGTGCGGGCCGTGGAACCGCGGCCTGGATCCCTCCTGAGAGCAGGAGCGCATGGCGTCACTGGTTGCTATGACGCCGTGCGCTCCCTGCTGCCGCCGCAATACAGTAATACACTGGTATGATCTATACCAGTGTATTACTGTACTGTGCCGGCAGCAGGGAGCGCACGGCGTCATAGCAACCAGTGACGCCGTGCGCTCCTGCTCTCAGGAGGGATCCAGGCCGCGGTTCCACGGCCCGCACACGGTCGTGAACAACGGCCGTGTGCATGGGGCCTAAACCAAACGTAAAGCTCTGTGGCCTCTTTAATTATACCCACTGGAGATCGGGGGTCTTAAAGATCACCTGTCGCCTCCCAAAACCATCCCAAGCCGCCAGCAGTACCTGCGTGTAGCCAGCAGTGTGTTTCTGATGATGCCTTTCTTCCTGAAGGCAGATGCAGCAAAAGTACTGAAAACGTTGTTTTATCCCCTGCCCTGCGCGAAGGGGCAGGGAAGGGGGCGCGGTTACTGTAACTTGAAGCAAGGAGGCCGCCGCCCCCTTGACTTCAAGCATGTATGGAGAAGCGCGCCGGGCAGGGGATAAAACAACGCTTTCAGTACTTGTGCTACATCTGCCTTGAGGAAGAAAGGCATCATCAGAAACACACTGCTGGCTACACGCAGGTACTGCTGGCGGTTTGGGATGGTTTTGGGAGGTGACAGGTTCCCTTTAAGGATGTATGTAAGCCGCGTGTACAGTTTTATCTCTCCTCCTCCACAGGAATGAAGTAAAGCCTGAGGACGCCCTACTGAGCGGAGTGCAAGTGAAAGAAGATGATGCTGTGTCCAGTAAAGACCGAATTAGCAGTGCACCACCAACCACCAATTTGGTCCCCTTTTAAATGTGCCGCCCCCTGTAAACCCTTCTGCTGATTGCGCCCTTTCTCAACCTCTTCAGAGCGGAGATTTCCTACAGGAAACCTTTTTTTTTTAAACATTTTAAAATCATGCATTAAAAAACAGTTCTTTCCAAACTTTCCTTTTAAACTTGTGTCTCCATTGTCTTCCAAGTCCATTGTAGTACATAGCAGGAGAAACAGCCGAGTGAGCGCAAGCGCGACCACTGCTCCTTTCACCTCTATTGAACCGCCAGGTTGCTAGTCTAAGGGTGTCTTCACACGCGGCAGATTTTTTGCAGAAGATTTTCTGCAACGGAAGATCAGTTCCTTTTGGGCTTTCCGCCTAAATAGCTTCATTCAGATGAATAGATCATAGACCTTTTCTGCAACAACATCCGCTGTGTGTGAAGGAACCCTAAGGCCAGTTTCAAAGTAGCCCAGTTGTCTGCAGGAAATCGGTGTGGGAGCGTGATTTCCCATCTTGAACCCTGGAGTTTGTGGGGGGTTTTTGTTTTGTTTTTTGAACAATTCTTGGTCCTCGCATCAACCTGTCTGATGTTTGCCGCTGCTGCTTGTGTAAGGCCTTCCAACCCATGCAGAGCCATTAGGCACATGTTAGACCTCCTACTCCATTCCTGTAAGGACCAGATGAGATTGCTTGAGTTTAGAACTCGGAACACTGATGTTTTGTTAGGGTCCCCTTAGGCAAGGTGCTGAACCTCCTTGAAGAGACCAGTTCTGTATGGAGGCTTATTGGAAATGCTCCATGGGAAACAAATATGCAAGAAGTTATCTCTGGAGAAAGAGAATAATCTCGCCAGCGCCACCTTGTGGAAGTGGCTTCCTGTAAGTCAAAATCTAACTTTACAACAAGCCTTGTGTTTTGACAAAAGAATATAGCCAAGCCTGTCAAATCCCAAGGCTTCTTGAAAACCTCTTTGCATATATGTTTCCCATGGAGCATGGCACTGTGCCAGCCAGAATCCTTCTTCATACTGATGAGGGGCAAGCACAGCTCCCTAAAGATGGATATCTGGCTTGTCTATTCCCTTGTAATATTCCAAGTCTTGTTGGAAAGTCGGATCTTGACTCCTAGAGAGCCATTTCCAATAGGTGGCGCTGGAGAGATGGTTCTCTTTCTTGGGAGATACCTCGTTGCATATAGGGTTCCATAGAAGAGGATATAAGGTTGTCTTCTCTTACTGCAGTGCAGCTTTTAATAGGTCAGTATGGTGAGGTTCATCGGAATGAGCCATGGACCTTGCAGCGCTCCCTTGTGATATACATCAAGTTCACCCTGCCCCCTCTATCCACAGTAAGTCTTAGACATGTTCCTTGGATAACAGGCAATGTTAATTTTGCACAGTAACTTTGTTAGAGGGGGTCCTTAATGGGCAAGCGAGTCTTCAGTTTCCCCCCAGCATCTTCACAGGGGAAATAGTCCTTTCTACTGATGAGAGGAACATGTGAAGTGCACATGGAAGGTGTCAGAGTATTTTGCAGTGCATGAGGCCTAACAAAGAGGACGCTGGAGATCCCTTCCATGAATTATATGGACCACCCATTGATTTTAATGCATCTGCATTCTCAGTATGACTCAGATAAGACTGCAGAATGGGGCACCTTTCTTTTTTAAAACAGATTTCTAACTTTTCGGTTACAATGAATGACAACTTCTTTGTAATTCAACCAGAAAAGAAAGGGCTTTTCCTTATTCCTCTGGCAAGAACATATTGCAGTTTTCTACGTCAACCAGTGGAGGGCGCTGGGACTCAACAATAAAGACCGTCAAGTCAGCATTGCTTCAATGATGTACAAAGGTTCAGATGACAAAAGACAAAGGGAAGAAGGAGCCATGCCTTTCTTTTTCATCCTCGGTTTTCCCACTGGGTGACACGTTTCATATAATTACACTGTAAATCCCATAGAACGAATAATGCTTGGTTGATAGTTTCATTGTGAGGCGGTATATCGTTTTTCCCCAGATGTCACTATTGTGTTATACCATTATTTCTTCTTATATTTAGCATATAGTATAATTGTAATACTAATATGTGCAGTGAGGCATGAGACGCACAGAAATATCTTACTCCTCCATGTTGTCTGTGACTATTTGCAAATTTTTACTAAAGTTAGAAATGTTTAAAGGGGTTTTCTGGTTGCCCTTTTTTGTTTAATTGGTCCAAGTGCTGGGACAACCATACAGGCTGAATTTCACAGTTGCACAGCTGACAGTAATACCAGACCAGGACATGGTGGTTCATCAAATCCAACAGTCATGATGACCCAAAAACATGGAAGAGTATCTCAGTACAACAAAAGACATGTTTCTACCGTGGCCTGGATGTCCTAAGAACAAAGCAGATCTTACCTCATTGCTATCGTTATTAAAACATTAGATGACCTAAAAAGATATTGGGCCGTCACATCCAAAAGAAGTGATGTATCCACAGACATGATGACCCAAAAATATGGTCAGAGATGTTTCCCCTGTGGCCTGGATGATGAGTTTAGGTTAATCCCATCAATGTTGACTTTGGTGGACTTCATTCATTAACCTAGTTGCCCATCTTATCAAAGCTGTAATGCCCAGTAAAGACTACAAGCCCATAGGCGCAGCATAGCAGGAGACTTGTTGGAGGTGGAGTTGCAACAAGCTTAGACAATGGATAATTGGGAGCACTATTGGCTAAGTTGGGGTGCAGCATCTAAGCAATCGCCCATGGTTCACCCATAGGTGTGGACTCTGTCAGTAAGATTCCCAGGTCTTGCCTCTAGATGGAATGTAGATGGTCAAACAGGTTCAGATTTGTAACAGGTGTGCAAAGTAAAGTTTAAAATGTGGTAACAGGTTTAGGCCAGAGGTTGGTACATAAGTCAAGGAGAGTCAAGGCAGAGCAGGGTCAAACACATAGAACTCACTGGAAACAATAGCCAGAAACCCACCACTAGGGCTCAAGCAATAACCTACAGGTGGAGAACATCTTTTATGTCCTGGGACTGCTCACCTTCTGCTGTTCATTAGTATTGGGTGGTGTGTCCATGATACCAACAGGTGTATTGTGCCCATAAACAAGTGATCCAAAATCATTAGCACAACAGCATTAAGACAAAGTTGCCCACGTACCTCCCTGAGTATATTGTGAAGTGGCCTGGATGACATGAGAACATACTACTGGTGCGCTTCTCAACCCAGCAATGTTGACTTCAAGGGACCCATCAACCCAGAAACATTGTGGATCACATCATCAATCCAACGGAAGCAATTATGCCATAGCCAAGATGACCTGGAATCATGGAAGCTTATCTCCTCAATTCAAGTTGCCCCTGTGGTTGACTTCAAGGGACCAAATAACCCAAAATGATTGTGGTTCACCTCATTAATCCAATAGAACGTGTTATGGTAGAGGGTGTAGAACCACTGTGTTAACCACCAGATTTGGCTTAGGGCGTTATCCTGGCAGTCTCCTGGTATTCACCCTTTAACCCCTATACATCTGGACTTTGCTGTGCCTGAAAAACCCATTGGCTGGTGAAGATTTGGGTATGCACAGTAGCCTTTCAAGAGCCGGAGGAAGGATGCAAGGAGAGGCCTTGCCACCAGGTAGGCTGCAGACTGTGTGGAGGGACAGAGAGGGCCTGGTGACTGGGCCCACCTGGACGAAGGTGAGTACACCACTGGGTGAGTACACCAGAGCAGTCGCCACTGTAACCGAAGGAATCTTTTACTCATAGACAAAATTACCCCAAAACATGTGAGCTTGGGATGTTGCCCCATCACCTGGTTGATCCGGGAACACAGTAGACCTTCACATCTGATTGATGTTGACACTGAGGGGCCAGGAAACTCAAAATTATATTAGCTCATCCTATCAATCTAACAGAAGTACTGCTGTACCTGCAGTAGATGTGCTGCCCTTGTCGTTGGGAGGACCTGAGAACTTAGTAGGTCTTCCTTTCTTGTTGACATTGACGTCAGGGGTCAAGATAATCCCAAAAAACGAATTATGTTGATGGGATGACCTTGTGATGACATCTCTCATACAAGGCCACCCAAGGACTTGCCTAGGTATCCATTGAGGTTCTTTCTGTCCTTGGTAATGGGTCCGGTTTGTTTATTTATGTGTCCATAGAAAATGCTGTTCCTTCATCACATGTGCCTACATGTTCTCGAGCGACTGTAGAGGCACTTACCATTGGAGCAGCAGCTGCTCTCTCTGATTGTAAGCCCCATTCTCATTGAGTATCCTCCTTCAGAGGAGCCATCAATTGTAGTGTTTGCATTTCTACCCTTTATTTACCTGCTAGGGCAAAAAAGTCTATAGAAAACTCAAGAGCTGCATCATCTTCTTCTCAAGACAAAGGGGGATTCAGGCAGAAGCAAGGAGAATTCTGTCCCTATGAGCTTACAATTCAATATGTAAGAAATGGAGCATAAGCAGATGTCCTCAGCCAAATAAAAAAAAACTGCTGTGGTCAATATGTCACAGTGGGATCACTTAACCACTGAACCAGTGGAATAAAACCATGTGATGAAGAAGCCAAGAAGCAGGAGTTGTAGACAAGGCTTATGTATATGCTAACCAATAATCACCAGTTTTCGATGTTCTTAAAGGCACATCATCCACCGTCCTCCTGACCAACATTAATGTCATGCAGTGCTTGACTCGACTGTAAATAATTTAATGCTTTCGATATATGTGCCAGCTTTTCTATATAAGTTTAAGGCTCAATAGCTGACGGTCTTTAACCACTTCATTTCCCACCCCCTGCTGCCACTCCCTATCTCAGCCGTCTCTTTAAATAGCAGAGATTGAATAATCAGCATAAATAATTTAGCATTATTAATAATGCAAGGAGGACGGAAATGGAGGGGGGAAGAGGCGCGACTGAACTACTCCCAGAATTCCTTGCAGCCAAGGGCATTCTTAAAGACTTCTCTCTCCTTCCCACACTGCATCCTCATAGCCTCTCCCTATTACTGCTGCCTCCTCCCCCCTAATCCTCATCGCCCTCCTGTCTCCTTCAGCTCGTGTCTTTTCTGTCTGCCTTGTACGAATACAATAACTGATTTCTTTATGACTTATTGTATTTCCTGAATTACACATTTAAGGGTTAACTGCAGATCCTTGTAAAGAAACCTTTACTCTAACTTATCTGAGAAGATGCCCAGGTTATACCAGCATGGTCCTTATCACTATATACAGGAAGATGTATAACTTATACCAGCCGTACATATATAATTATATACAGGAGATACCCAGGTTATACCAGGATGGTCCATATCACTGTATACAAGAAGATGTATAACTTATCCCAGCTGTACATATATAATTATATACAGGAGATACCCAGGTTATACCAGGATGGTCCATATCAATGTATACAAGAAGATGTATAACTTATACCAGCTGTACATATATAATTATATACAGGAGATACCCAGGTTATACCAGCATGCTCCATATCACTATATACAAGAAGATGTATAACTTATAGCAGCTGTACATATATAATTATATACAGGAGATACCCAGGTTATACCAGCATGCTCCATATCACTATATACAAGAAGATGTATAACTTATACCAGCTGTACATATATAATTATATACAGGAGATGCCCAGGTTATACCAGCATACTCCATATCACTATATACAGGAAGATGTATGACTTATACCAGCTGTACATATATAATTATATACAGGAGATGCCCAGGTTATACCAGCATACTCCATATCACTATATACAGGAAGATGTATGACTTATACCAGCTGTACATATATAATTATATACAGGAGATACCCAGGTTATACCAGCATGGTCCATATCACTATATACAAGAAGATGTATAACTTATACCAGCTGTATATATATATAATTATATACAGGAGATGCCCAGGTTATACCAGCATGCTCCATATCACTATATACAGGAAGATGTAGAACTTATACCAGCTGTACATATATAATTATATACAGGAGATGCCCAGGTTATACCAGCATGCTCCATATCACTATATACAAGAAGGTGTATAACTTATACCAGCTGTACATATATAATTATATACAGGAGATGCCCAGGTTATACCAGCATGGTCCATATCACTATATACAAGAAGATGTATAACTTATACCAGCTGTACATATATAATTATATACAGGAGATGCCCAGGTTATACCAGCATGCTCCATATCACTATATACAAGAAGATGTATAACTTATACCAGCTGTATATATATAATTATATACAGGAGATGCCCAGGTTATACCAGCATGGTCCATATCACTATATACAAGAAGATGTATAACTTATACCAGCTGTACATATATAATTATATACAGGCGATGCCCAGGTTATACCAGCATGCTCCATATTACTATATACAAGAAGATGTAGAACTTATACCAGCTGTACATATATAATTATATACAGGAGATGCCCAGGTTATACCAGCATGCTCCATATCACTATATACAAGAAGATGTATAACTTATACCAGCTGTACATATATAATTATATACAGGAGATACCCAGGTTATACCAGCATGCTCCATATCACTATATACAAGAAGATGTATAACTTATACCAGCTGTACATATATAATTATATACAGGAGATGCCCAGGTTATACCAGCATGCTCCATATCACTATATACAAGAAGATGTATAACTTATACCAGCTGTACATATATAATTATATACAGGAGATACCCAGGTTATACCAGCATGCTCCATATCACTATATACAAGAAGATGTATAACTTATACCAGCTGTACATATATAATTATATACAGGAGATGCCCAGGTTATACCAGCATGCTCCATATCACTATATACAAGAAGATGTATAACTTATACCAGCTGTACATATATAATTATATACAGGAGATGCCCAGGTTATACCAGCATGCTCCATATCACTATATACAAGAAGATGTATAACTTATACCAGCTGTACATATATAATTATATACAGGAGATACCCAGGTTATACCAGCATGCTCCATATCACTATATACAAGAAGATGTATAACTTATACCAGCTGTACATATATAATTATATACAGGCGATGCCCAGGTTATACCAGCATGCTCCATATCACTATATACAAGAAGATGTATAACTTATACCAGCTGTACATATATAATTATATGCGTTAATTTCTTAACGTTAATTTGTTTTCCCTTAGTCCTAACAGCAGCACATGTGGGGGTTTATCCGCCCCAGTGAAACTGGTAGGACAGACGGAATGTTTAATGAAGTAAAGTAATCAAATAAATCCACGCCCCCATTACCTCACTATAAGAGGCCAAACCCCCCATACATCAGTGTGTCATAACAAGAAACTCTCAAAAAACAAAGGGAGGGATATTTGTGTGCTGCTGTTAGGACTAAGGGAAAACAAATTAACGTTAAGAAATTAACGCTTCCCTTACGTCCTAACCAGCAGCACATGTGGGGACTTAGCAAGAAGTTAGCCTAAAGGGTAGGGACTTCAATGCTGAATGGAATTCAAAACAGACCGCCCAAAGGCAGTGTCTTCTGATCCCCTGAGGTTGAGTCTATAATGGCTCACAAAGGTAGAATGTGAGCTCCAGGAGGCCGCGGAACAGATCTGTTCCAGAGGAATAAGAGACCTTTCGGCCCAACTAGTAGAGACTGCTCGGGTGGAGTGAGCAGTGACAAAGGCAGGAGGAGGTCTATTCTGGGAAGCGAAAGATTCTCTGATGGCCTCTCTGATCCATCTACTTAGAGTAGGCTTAGAGGCCTTCTTCCCTTTATTCCTGCCAAAGAACAGGATAAGAAGATTCTCTGACCTTCTGAACTCCCGGGATCTCTCAATGTAGATTCTCAAACATCTGGCCACATCCAGAGTATGGAGGGAAGTTTCTTCTGCAGAGGAAGAAGAGGAACATAACACAGGCAAAGACACAACTTGATTAATGTTGTGCACAGAGGGCACCTTAGGCAAAAAGGTGGGTAAAAAACGTAAAAGGACTCTGTCCGGTAAAAATAAAGTGTATGGCTCATATGCCGAAAAAGCCTGAAGCTCTGAAATGCGTTTGGCCGAAGTTACGGCCAACAAAAAGGTTACCTTCCAGGATAAAAACTTAAAGTCCACTTCTTCCAAGGGTTCAAAGGGAGGACCACTCAACCCTTTAAGCACCACTGAGAGATCCCACTGCGGTATAGGTCTTGAAATGCTAGGCTTAAGACGTACGGCTCCTTTAAGGAACCTCTTAATCAGAGGGTCTTGATGTAAAGATCTGCCAAAGGCGGCTGACAGAGCAGAGATCTGTACCTTGAGTGTAGAAGGGCTGAGGCCCTTATCTAGTCCATCCTGCATGAACTGAAGAATAGCTGATACTGGAGGATCCTGAGATGGTACTTGATGAGATGCACACCATAGAAGAAAAATGCGCTTTACCCTGGCGTAGGCCTTGACAGTCGCAGGAGCTCTGGAATGAGACATCGTTCTTAAGACCGCTGCTGATAGCCCTTCCGGCTCTAGAAGGGACTCATCAATCTCCAGGCTGTCAGATTGAGTCTGGATGGATCCAGGCAGAGCTGAGTGCCCCGGGACACCAGGTTCTGCATTGGGGGAAGCTTCCAATATTGCCCTCGGCTCATCTGCATGAGCAGGGTAAACCAAGACCTCCTGGGCCAGAATGGAATCACGGCTATTACTGAGGCTTGGTCCTGCCGAATCTTCATCAATACCCTGGGTATCATGGCGATGGGAGGAAAGATGTAGGCCAGCCTGAACTCCCATGGAATTGACAGAGCATCTACTGCCAAGGGATTGTCCTCCCGATACAGGGAACAGAACGTTTCCACTTTGGCATTGAATCTTGTCGCCATGAGATCTATGTCCGGGCGACCCCACCGGAGAGTGATCTGATGAAAGATCTCCTGATTCAGAGACATTTCTCCCAGAGCTGGGACTCCTCTGCTGAGCTGGTCTGCAACCACATTCAGGGACCCCCGAATGTGGACTGCTGAAAGGTGGGAAAGATTCTGCTCTGCCCAAGACAGAATTAGACCTACTTCTGAGAGTAGACTCTGAGACCTGGTGCCTCCCTGTTTGTTGATGTAAGATACCGCAGTAGAATTGTCTGAGCGAACCCTTACAGCCTTGTTTCTGATAAGGGGGAAAAAATGAAAGAGAGCCATCCGGATTGCTCTGAGTTCTCTCAGATTGGATGACATCAAACGCTCTTGAGGGCTCCAGGATCCTTGAACTTGAAGTTCCTCTAGATGGGCACCCCAGCCTAGAAGGGATGCATCTGTCGTCAACAGGATCCAACAAGGTTGGATCAAGGACCTCCCATCTTTGACCTGTTTCCACCACTTCAGTGAGCGGCGAGCTTGAGATGACAGGGAGCACTTTGTCTCTAGCCCTCTGGGAGTTCGATCCCATAGACTCAGAACTTCCGCTTGAAGAGGGCGAATATGCCACAAGGCCCAAGGAACCGCATCCACGGCTGCTGACATTAGGCCTAACATCCTCATCAATACTCTGATAGTTACCCGGCGGGGAACCATGAGTTGATCTGCAGTCTTGGAAATGCGTAACTTCCTTTCCGGAGAAAGGTAGAGCGTCATGTTGGCAGAATCTATTATGAACCCCAGAAACCTCCTGGTAGTGGAGGGAGAAATCTCTGACTTCTGCCAATTGATAATCCAGCCCAAGCGCTGGAGGAAGGACTGAGCCTGCAGAAGATGAAGATGAAGCGTCTCTACCGAGTGGGCTTTTAGAAGCCAATCGTCCAGATATGGAATGATCTCCAGGCCTCTCAATCTGAGGGGAGCTACTACAGCTATCACCACTTTGGTGAAGATGTAGGGCGCGGTTGTGATGCCGAAGGGAAGTGCGGCAAACTGAAAATGTTTCACCGTCCCTCTGAGACTTACTGCCACTCGTAGATACTTCCTGTGGGCCTGGCACACAGGGATGTGGAGATAGGCATCCCTTAGATCCAGTGTGACCATCAGGTCCCCTGGGCTCAGGATGCTGATTACCGATTTGATGGTTTCCATCCGGAACCGCCTTTTCTTTATGAATCGGTTGAGGTAGCGGAGATCTATGATCATGCGCCAACCTCCTGTGGCTTTGGGAACAAGGAAAACTGGCGAATAGACGCCGGATCCAATCTCTTCTGGAGGAACCTCCTCCAAGGCCCCTTTCCGCCTGTATTCCAGTATAGACTCCTCCAACACCGTTTGCTTCGCGCGTGGAAGTAATCTTGTCAAAACAAATTTTTCTGGGGGAACAGATAAAAATTCTATCCTGTACCCTGTCCTTATTATATTCAGGACCCAGGGATCTGGAACAAACTCTGTCCAGGTATTTAGAAAAAAAGTTAAACGGCCTCCGACTGGGAGGTCTGAAAGAATAGGAGTCAAATTTATGACTGGATCTGACGGAAGGGGAGGGCCGTCACTGGTCGGCTTTATTGTTTTTGTTCCCACCGGAACGATATGATCCTCCCCTCCTGGACCCACGGCCTCGCTGAGGCCTGGATTGGCCCTGAAAGGATCTGGACCCTCTACCCTGCCTACCCCTACCCTTAGGGGTTTGAGGAAGGCATTTGCCCTTTTTATCGGCAAGACCCTCCATAATGCGGTCCAGTTCAGTCCCAAAAAGCCTTCCTGGCTCGTAAGGGAGGCTGCATAAATTATACTTGGAGGCATTATCTGCCACCCAAGGTTTTAGCCATAGTGGCCTCCTACCCGCTGCAGAGAGGGCCATAGCTTTAGAGGCTAATTTTAACTGTTGTGGGCCAGAGTCACACAGAAATTCCACGGCACGTAGAATGGACTTAAACTGCGCCAGGATGTCATCACGGGATATGCCAGAGTCGATATCCGACTGCACCTGTCGGAGGCGTCTTTGGAGGAAGACGGCTACCTCCGTAGAGGATATGGCCACAGATGCAGCAGCAGCAGCAGTGGAGTAAGACCTTCTCAAGGTGCATTCTACCCGCCTGTCCATCGGGTCCTGTAAGTTGGAGCCGTCATCAGCCGGGACAAGAGTCCTCTTAGACAATTTTGCAATTGCCAAATCAACTTTGGGCACAGTGCCCCACTGGTCAAATTGGGAAGTCACAATCGGGAACATGGACTTGAAGCGCTTTGAGATGACCGGTGCCTTCTCAGGATGTTTCCATTCTAGCTTCATTAATCGAGACAGAGTCTCGTCCACTTTGAAGGCCCTTGGCCCCCTAGAGGTGGACTCTGAAGCTTCCCCGGGATCAACATCCTGGTCCCCCGACCGGATGGATCTAAGTAACCTCTGGGTCTTCTCTACAGGAAAGGCGTACCTTCCAGCCTCTTCTTCCTCCCCGCTAGACTCAGAGGAATGGACTTCGTCCACGGTATGGTAGACTTCCTCCTGCATAGGAGTGGGTCTCAGAGGAGATCGGACACTGGGTCTTCTGGATGACACGGAATCCCTTAGGGTGTTCATTGAGGACTCCACAAAGTCCTTTACCCAGACTACTACGTCCCGTATGGTAGGCTCCGTATCAGGAGGCAGAGGAGGAGGAGGACGGCAAGAGGGACACCTATTAAATTCATAGGAGTCCGCTAGAGGGGTGTCACAATCCCTACACGCCAAATGCTTGCGCTTGGATGACGTCTTGCGCCCAGTCCGATCCCCATCACCGGCAGAGGACATTATCTGCAGAGAAAGAGTTAAAAATGAATGAACAATGTCTATTCATTAGCTAACCAAGGAAGCAGCAAACCTACCAGACACAGGAAAGCTGGTGACTAAAGTAGTCTGCCTCAGTAACCAACCCAAGGCTGCAACAGCACAGCCTGGAAGGACTGGAGGCTTTATATATTCAAATTTGGCGCCCAAACTGACGTCAGACGCCAGGTTTGAACAAACTTTAATCATTGTTGTTCAGCAACAAACCACCAGAGGGCGCTGGAACACAATGTGTGTAAGCCAAACAGGAAGCTGAATGCAGGAGCTCCGTGCCTCCAACATGCCGGCAGCACCAGCTTCATCAGATAAGCTGCAACCCTGAAAGAGAAACACAAGGTTAGCATGAAATCTAAGAGCATGGCAGCCAAATGGCTGCCCCGTCTGTCCTGCAGTCCCAAGGACAGAAAAAAACACACTGATGTATGGGGGGTTTGGCCTCTTATAGTGAGGTAATGGGGGCGTGGATTTATTTGATTACTTTACTTCATTAAACATTCCGTCTGTCCTACCAGTTTCACTGGGGCGGATAAACCCCCACATGTGCTGCTGGTTAGGACGTAAGGGAAATAATTATATACAGGAGATGCCCAGGTTATACCAGCATGCTCCATATCACTATATACAAGAAGATGTATAACTTATACCAGCTGTACATATATAATTATATACAGGAGATACCCAGGTTATACCAGCATGCTCCATATCACTATATACAAGAAGATGTATAACTTATACCAGCTGTACATATATAATTATATACAGGAGATGCCCAGGTTATACCAGCATACTCCATATCACTATATACAAGAAGATGTATAACTTATACCAGCTGTACATATATAATTATATACAGGAGATGCCCAGGTTATACCAGCATGGTCCATATCACTATATACAAGAAGATGTATAACTTATACCAGCTGTACATATATAATTATATACAGGCGATGCCCAGGTTATACCAGCATGCTCCATATCACTATATACAGGAAGATGTAGAACTTATACCAGCTGTACATATATAATTATATACAGGAGATGCCCAGGTTATACCAGCATGCTCCATATCACTATATACAAGAAGATGTATAACTTATACCAGCTGTACATATATAATTATATACAGGAGATGCCCAGGTTATACCAGCATGCTCCATATCACTATATACAAGAAGATGTATAACTTATACCAGCTGTACATATATAATTATATACAGGAGATACCCAGGTTATACCAGCATGCTCCATATCACTATACAAGAAGATGTATAACTTATACCAGCTGTACATATATAATTATATACAGGAGATGCCCAGGTTATACCAGCATGCTCCATATCACTATATACAAGAAGATGTATAACTTATACCAGCTGTACATATATAATTATATACAGGAGATACCCAGGTTATACCAGCATGCTCCATATCACTATATACAAGAAGATGTATAACTTATACCAGCTGTACATATATAATTATATACAGGAGATGCCCAGGTTATACCAGCATGCTCCATATCACTATATACAAGAAGATGTATAACTTATACCAGCTGTACATATATAATTATATACAGGAGATACCCAGGTTATACCAGCATGCTCCATATCACTATATACAAGAAGATGTATAACTTATACCAGCTGTACATATATAATTATATACAGGAGATGCCCAGGTTATACCAGCATGCTCCATATCACTATATACAAGAAGATGTATAACTTATACCAGCTGTACATATATAATTATATACAGGAGATACCCAGGTTATACCAGCATGCTCCATATCACTATATACAAGAAGATGTATAACTTATACCAGCTGTACATATATAATTATATACAGGAGATACCCAGGTTATACCAGCATGCTCCATATCACTATATACAAGAAGATGTATAACTTATACCAGCTGTACATATATAATTATATACAGGAGATACCCAGGTTATACCAGCATGCTCCATATCACTATATACAAGAAGATGTATAACTTATACCAGCTGTACATATATAATTATATACAGGAGATGCCCAGGTTATACCAGCATGGTCCATATCACTATATACAAGAAGATGTATAACTTATACCAGCTGTACATATATAATTATATACAGGAGATGCCCAGGTTATACCAGCATGCTCCATATCACTATATACAAGAAGATGTATAACTTATACCAGCTGTACATATATAATTATATACAGGAGATGCCCAGGTTATACCAGCATGCTCCATATCACTATATACAAGAAGATGTATAACTTATACCAGCTGTACATATATAATTATATACAGGAGATACCCAGGTTATACCAGCATGCTCCATATCACTATATACAAGAAGATGTATAACTTATACCAGCTGTACATATATAATTATATACAGGAGATGCCCAGGTTATACCAGCATGCTCCATATCACTATATACAAGAAGATGTATAACTTATACCAGCTGTACATATATAATTATATACAGGAGATGCCCAGGTTATACCAGCATGCTCCATATCACTATATACAAGAAGATGTATAACTTATACCAGCTGTACATATATAATTATATACAGGAGATGCCCAGGTTATACCAGCATGCTCCATATCACTATATACAAGAAGATGTATAACTTATACCAGCTGTACATATATAATTATATACAGGAGATGCCCAGGTTATACCAGCATGCTCCATATCACTATATACAAGAAGATGTATAACTTATACCAGCTGTACATATATAATTATATACAGGAGATGCCCAGGTTATACCAGCATGCTCCATATCACTATATACAAGAAGATGTATAACTTATACCAGCTGTACATATATAATTATATACAGGAGATGCCCAGGTTATACCAGCATGGTCCATATCACTATATACAAGAAGATGTATAACTTATACCAGCTGTACATATATAATTATATACAGGAGATGCCCAGGTTATACCAGCATGGTCCATATCACTATATACAAGAAGATGTATAACTTATACCAGCTGTACATATATAATTATATACAGGAGATGCCCAGGTTATACCAGCATGCTCCATATCACTATATACAAGAAGATGTATAACTTATACCAGCTGTACATATATAATTATATACAGGAGATACCCAGGTTATACCAGCATGCTCCATATCACTATATACAAGAAGATGTATAACTTATACCAGCTGTACATATATAATTATATACAGGAGATACCCAGGTTATACCAGCATGCTCCATATCACTATATACAAGAAGATGTATAACTTATACCAGCTGTACATATATAATTATATACAGGAGATGCCCAGGTTATACCAGCATGCTCCATATCACTATATACAAGAAGATGTATAACTTATACCAGCTGTACATATATAATTATATACAGGAGATGCCCAGGTTATACCAGCATGGTCCATATCACTATATACAAGAAGATGTATAACTTATACCAGCTGTACATATATAATTATATACAGGAGATGCCCAGGTTATACCAGCATGCTCCATATCACTATATACAAGAAGATGTATAACTTATACCAGCTGTACATATATAATTATATACAGGAGATACCCAGGTTATACCAGCATGCTCCATATCACTATATACAAGAAGATGTATAACTTATACCAGCTGTACATATATAATTATATACAGGAGATACCCAGGTTATACCAGCATGCTCCATATCACTATATACAAGAAGATGTATAACTTATACCAGCTGTACATATATAATTATATACAGGAGATGCCCAGGTTATACCAGCATGCTCCATATCACTATATACAAGAAGATGTATAACTTATACCAGCTGTACATATATAATTATATACAGGAGATACCCAGGTTATACCAGCATGGTCCATATCACTATATACAAGAAGATGTATAACTTATACCAGCTGTACATATATAATTATATACAGGAGATGCCCAGGTTATACCAGCATGGTCCATATCACTATATACAGGAAGATGTATAACTTATACCAGCTGTACATATATAATTATATACAGGAGATACCCAGGTTATACCAGCATGCTCCATATCACTATATACAGGAAGATGTATAACTTATACCAGCTGTACATATATAATTATATACAGGAGATGCCCAGGTTATACCAGCATGCTCCATATCACTATATACAGGAAGATGTATAACTTATACCAGCTGTACATATATAATTATATACAGGAGATGCCCAGGTTATACCAGCATGCTCCATATCACTATATACAAGAAGATGTATAACTTATACCAGCTGTACATATATAATTATATACAGGAGATGCCCAGGTTATACCAGCATGCTCCATATCACTATATACAAAGAGATGTATGACTTATACCAGCTGTACATATATAATTATATACAGGAGATACCCAGGTTATACCAGCATGCTCCATATCACTATATACAAGAAGATGTATAACTTATACCAGCTGTACATATATAATTATATACAGGAGATGCCCAGGTTATACCAGCATGGTCCATATCACTATATACAAGAAGATGTATAACTTATACCAGCTGTACATATATAATTATATACAGGAGATGCCCAGGTTATACCAGCATGCTCCATATCACTATATACAAGAAGATATATAACTTATAGCAGCTGTATATATATAATTATATACAGGAGATGCCCAGGTTATACCAGCATGCTCCATATCACTATATACAGGAAGATGTATAACTTATACCAGCTGTACATATATAATTATATACAGGAGATACCCAGGTTATACCAGCATGGTCCATATCACTGTATACAAGAAGATGTATAATGTATACCAGCTGTACATATATAATTATATACAGGAGATGCCCAGGTTATACCACCATGGTCCATATCACTATATACAGGAAGATGTATAATGTATACCAGCTGTACATATATAATTATATACAGGAGATACCCAGGTTATACCAGCATGCTCCATATCACTATATACAGGAAGATGTATAACTTATACCAGCTGTACATATATAATTATATACAGGAGATGCCCAGGTTATACCAGCATGGTCCATATCACTATATACAGGAAGATGTAGAACTTATACCAGCTGTACATATATAATTATATACAGGAGATGCCCAGGTTATACCAGCATGCTCCATATCACTATATACAGGAAGATGTATAATGTATACCAGCTGTACATATATAATTATATACAGGAGATGCCCAGGTTATACCAGCATGCTCCATATCACTATATAGAAGTGACTTTATTCCGTATGATGGGCCCTTAGGTACAAACTCACCATTCTCTGATGCACGTTTACACAGTGCTCTTGTTATATCATTACAAGAACATGGGGTGTCGTTATTTTTGGTAGGTTTATCTACGCTCTGATTAGTAGAGGAGAAAAATCAGTTCTCCGTTCTTTGCAATGAATAATTAATGTCTCCACCTCTGCTCCGCTCTCAATTACCAGCCATTAGCTGTGATCAATAATTAATGACCCTACTGGTCTTGTGTCTGCTGCACTCAGTCTGATCAATCCATTGATTGATCAAGATTCTGAGATGACTTAACCCTTTGTGGCATCATCCATTCCCATGATGACTAAACAGGGCAAATAACTTTTTCATTATCAAATTCAGACATTTTTTAAATATTTTGAAAAATCCTCAGAAATTCTGGTCCAGTTGCCTAAACTATTTTTTTTTTGTACAATCTTGCTACCATCATACAGTGCAATAATAATGAACTGTGCTAATCAGTAGTACCATGCTCTGTGCATAAAGTATAAATAATACTGCTATACAATGGTTAATGGTCACAAGCCTCAGCTACCAGACCATCAGGAATGACTGATGCTCCAGGTCGCAGACCCTCAGACTGGTCCTGTTAAAGAATTTTTTTAGTAAGAATAGAAAAAGGAGCTATCCATACTCCTCTGTGAAAACCCATGGTGATTGAAGAATGTTAGTTTCTTGGGTTCCTCACCATTGTCTTGCTCTATGATAGTCCAGGAGGTCACTAAGTTCTATGTATACCCCAGTAAATGACCAGACGTCTTGTAGATGAGGTGTGATGGATATTCTGACATACAGAGATCGTTATCAGTGGGTTATGGGACTATAGAAGACTCTGAGAGCCACCTGGGTTTGGACAATATTGAGGGTTCCAAGAAAATAGTCAATTAGTGGTCTCCACCATTCCAGTTTCTGTGACACCGAGCCTTGATGGTCCAAACACATGGTGAGGCTTAGTAAATACAGAGGCGGTCTTCAATAAGATGGTTATGACCTGGAAGACTGGGTTACTTTGGGAATGCATATGCCCCGTTTATGAGATATATGTGGAAGTACTGTGAGAGGCCATAAGCAGGGTCCCCCAGTTGCCAAGGTTGGCTTAGTGCTAATGCTTGCCCTGTGATAGGATCCAGCAGGACTCAAAGCTTTAAGCTTCATCTTCGGCTATCGCATGTTCTATTGCCTCTTTGTTAGGTCACATTGTAGCAGTCATGCTAGCAGCAAATCACCACTTTGAAGAGAAGAAAGGGAGGCCTTATATAAAGCATTGGATGGGCGTCCTGTGGGACAGTGCAGGTGTGAGGGAGGTCTCCCTTGGGACCATGATTTTGACTGTAAATAGCTAAGAGATTGAGCGTCTGAGCGCAAACCAACAAGTTTGATGTGCCCTTGAAGAGACTGTAACCGACATGATTAATGCCCTCATGTGAGAGACTTCAGCTTATGTTTATGCCGTGTTGGAAGTCAGCACCCTCTTCTGGCGAGATTACGTGTACATATTATTATGTACAGTACAAAGCTGTACTGTTGCCACAAAGAACTTACATGCCTCTGCCTTATGTCTGCCCCCGTAAATTTTTTGTAGAAAAGGGTCGGCACTGCTGGAATATGTGCGGTGCACGAGTCGATGGGAAGGCGTCCCAAAACTTACAATAAGTGCCGGTCTCTTCTTCCTTATTGCCCCCGTAAATTGTCACCCACCCTCTCTGAACTTTAAATGTTCAAGGGTCAATAAAGGCATGAGGGATATAAGTGCACATTGGTGAGTGCAAGGTGTGGCCATATTATCTCTACAGGAAGCAGTAATTAGCTGTCCTCCATCACAGGCTTGGACACCTCTGCTTCTCTTATCCTGTTATCTGCTACCATTAGAAATCTGTTACTTCTCAGCACTAATTCACATTTGCATATAGACACTAACAAGTACAGATGCCTGAGCCGCGGACCTCTGACCTCCTGACATCTGTTCAGGCCACAAGGATCATTCCTGTTGAGAAACATATAGGACATAGACATAAGGAAACCAGCAATACTCCCAGGAGCTCAGATGTCCAGAGAGCAACACTTGAACCATTGCAGGAAAGACCCACGTCATGTCACCACTCCACAGATACCTGGTCTTATAGAACAGGGTGCACTGATATTTAGGACCCCAGAACCATGAGGTTGTGACTTACACTTGGGATCCAGCAATGAGGAGCACCGATACTAGTGATAGAAGACCAACGGTAAAGTCATGGTGTCTCAAGTCACATTGGTTATCATAATAGACATATATCCCGAAGGGGTTATCTGGGAAATAATATTGATGAGCTATCTAAAGGATAGGTCATAAATATTACATGGGCGGGGGGTCCCAGCGGTTTTAGAAAGTTTAGCAGCGCTCGCTGGAGCTGAGGTGAGTGAGGTGGCCTTTCAGGCACAAACCAAGCACACCGACGTACAGTGTATAGTGGCTGTGCATAGTTTTGCAGCTCAGCCTCATTGAGTAGAATAGAGCTGAGCTGCAACTAGGCCATGTGACCGAAGTACGGTGATGTCACTGAGCTGGGAAGAGAGGCCACAACATTCATGGAGCACCCGGCCTCTTCTAACAGCTGATCGGCAGGGATGCCGGGTGTCGGACCCCCACTGCTCTGATATTGATGACCCATCCTGAGGATAGTTCATCAATATTAATTCCTGGATAACCCCTTTAAGTATAAGCTAATAAAATAAATGATCACAGACAATGGAAATTGGAAATAATCGGCCGCAATGTATATTAAGGGTGTCATGAATAAATATTTCAATACATTAGCATAATAAATGAACTGTAATAAATTAATTAAAACCATAAAATATTAAAATAATCATAAATTAATCAGATGCTATATCAACCAGTCCACCCAGTATTAGCTGGGCGACAAAACGGTCTCTAACAAACATGGCGACAGTTCATAAAATTAGGGAGGGCAGGTGGGGCGATGTTCTTGAACCTTCTTGGACAATCTCCAACTTCTGGAAAGCGCTGCAAAATAAAGGGGAGTTTTCCCGCCACTGGAAGTTTGAACTAATCAGCAAACTCAAATCTTCCCGCTCTTGAACCAGAAAGAACCAGATCAAACTTTCGTGCACGGCACATCTCACCCATATCTGACCTCTTCAGATGGTAAGTACAACTACAACAATAAAAGGGAGAGTGGGGAAGAGACAAACAGGAGAGGAGGAACATGGAAATAGAAGGGGAGAATAACAAATAAAAGGAGACTGACCCCAAAAACAAAGCCCAGAACGATAGTGACTGAGCCACCATGTGTCCCCCAAGCGAACTGCTATGGGAGGCCCTCATCATACACATGACAAACTGATGAGACCAGCAGTAATCTGTGAGGTAAGCCAGCAGCAAGTGTTTAATTTCCCTGCAGCACCACCACAGGACAAATGAAGTATTACACAATTCCCATTAAAATTAATGGGCGAGCCATGTAATACAAGGACAAAGTAGGTCCTCCAGTGGGACGCTCTTTGTACCTCATTCTCCACTACAAATCCATATTCTGAGTGTAGTGCCCCCCCCCCCTTTATTCCATTTCTAATTCTGACAGTTTATTCATTGATTTGAACATTGTAAAGCAAAAAAGTTATAAAATGTAGAGAAAAATACTGACACATGACATCACTGATACTTGTAAGCGGTCAGTGCAAGCGTTTTACCTTCTTAAATATGAAAACTTATTATATAGTATTTCTCATTTATTTTATCCATTGTTGGTTTTAGTCATTAATATAGAGTTGATAGAAGAGAAAACTATCGATATTATTTGTATTTTACAAAAATCTATATATTTTTTAAATTATGAAAAAGTAATTTTTAGGAATTTTTATAATGTTTGTACTTTTTTGTTTTTATCATGACACATTACACTTTTAAATTTTCCCAAAAAGTTATAAAACCCATGTCAAATTGTGAAACAACTTTTAGAAATGAATTTTAGGCAGAAATGTTATCATTGATATACAGTATTTGTTGAAATCCTATTGTTTCAATTGCATATTATATTCACTTTTTTATTATTGTTTTATACTGGTTTTATGTTATAATTTTTTACACAATTCCTCACTAGCCCTCTGGTCTGGGATCTCTTCAGGGTGGGCAGATTGCAGTAGATGGAGAGGCAGGGGGCTGGGGTGACAGATGTAAAGAACTATAGTTAATTAGTGGCATATGGTTCTAACCACAACCTTCTAAGAGGGGCGTGGGCAAGACCCGGCCATCTGATCCCATAGAAAACAAGGGTGAAGCCCTTAGTGTGACTGTACCATTCAACCAGAAATAGGAACTCATACTGTAGATACAGGGATCTGTTCTGTAGAACTAAACTGATTACATCCTTACTAATAATGCCTAACTTTATATATTAAATCAGAACCGGCTGTGGAAAGCAGAGGAAATAAAATTAGCACATTAGCACAATTACTACATTTTATTTCCTCTGCTTTTTCAAATCAGTTATTTTTTTACACTTTTTTTTTAAATTTCTTACTTATGAATTTTTCCTTATTATGTATCAGCTCCAATAAAGTATTTACAATACATTTAAATTTTAATTTTTTTAAATTGTTTAAATTTTGGATTTGAAAGAATGGATGGACTGAGATTTCTTATGTTTCAGCTGAACTAGTTTTGCTTTTGAGAAAATGGATGGGCGGAGATTTTGTGAAAAAAAAAAAAAAAAGAAAGATTGTTCACTGAATTTTTAATGACTTTTGGTAAATTTCCTGACAGATGGTAACCGTAAAATGTTTTAGACTAAAACACATGCTGAAGCCAAAAACATGACAGCAAGGCCTGAAATGTATAATGATTAGTGAGGCTAAGTGTAATAACACAATATTAAATTATATACAAATTATAAAAAAAAATAAAAAATTCACAAAAAATTGTAGTAATAGTGGCCGTTCCAACATTCACTTTACAGTAGCTCTGCCTAATTCTACTGAAGGCTGGATTTCAGTCTGGGCACAGATGGAGGCACTCCCCAGTGCAGCAACTGGTCAAGGGACTTTCTTGTGATCAGTATGGCCCATCTACTACTGGTTCTGTGGACTCAACTTCTTCTCAGATCCTTTACCGATGCAGTTCATGCAGACTAAAGATACTGTAAATAATATGCATTGGCACCTTCTTATACTTATAGACAAGGTAAGGAGTGAAGACAGTTAAAAGGAAGAGAGCATATGACTGCAAGATGTGACATCTGGCACTTCTTGCCCCCAGAGAAGAAAGAACAGGTGGATGTAGTGGAAAGTTGTTCATGGGGTTAAAAAGAGTAATATAATTTATCACTAATACTAATAAGGCACAATGATCATTCATATGTTGTATTCTAAAGAACTAATTAGAACTTGAAAAAGTTGTATTCTAAATTACTGGTATTTTATTACTGCTTAGGGTACTTTCACACTAGCGTTACTCTTTTCCGGCATTGAGTTCCGTCCTAGGGGCTCAATACCCGAAAAAACGGATCAGTTTCATCCCCATGCATTCTGAATAGAGAGCAATCCGCTCAGGATGCATCAGGATGTCTTCAGTTCAGTCTTTTTGACTTTTCAGGATGGAGATAATACTGCAGTATGCTGCGGTTTTATCTCCGTCCAAAATCCCGGAACACTTGCCGGAATGCCGGATCCGGCATTTTTTCCCATTGAAATGCATTAATGCCGGATCCGGCCCCGAGTGTTCCAGCAAAACGGACCCGGCATTGCGGTCTGCACATGCTCAGACTGCAAAAAATGTGAAAAAAAAATATCAGTTTTTCTGGATGATACCGGAGAGACGGATCCGGCATTTCAATGCATTTGTCAGTTTTTCCGGATGACACCGGAAAGACGGATCCGGCATTTCAATGTATTTGTCGTACGGATCAGGATCCTGATCCGTCTGACAAATGCCATCAGTTTGCATACGTTTTGACGGATCCGGCAGGCAGTTCTGGCGACGGAACTGCCTGACAGAATCCTCTGCCGCGAGTGTGAAAGTAGCCTTAGTACTATAATTAAAACGATTATTACATAATACTGTTCTCTATGTACAAACTACTACAGGGTGGCCCACGAAAAAGTAGCCTGCCTCTGGCGATAGTATGACAAGAACGAGCTAGTGGATTTTTTTTTTCCACAAAGTGGTCCCGGTTCAGGCCTCTGCATCTTTGGGGAGGTCGGTTTATGTTGGCTGATACTTGGTGCTGCAGATGGTGTTTGTGATGTTCTCCTTGAGTTCCTCCAGGGGACGTGAATCGTCAGCAGACACTTTCTGATTTACATTTCCCCACAGATAAAAATCGCATGTGGACAAGTATGGGGAACGTGGCGGCCATAACCCCTCACCCACAGTTCTCTCCTCCGTAAACAGTTAATGAACCCGTCCAGTGAGCTCTGTGAGGTGCGGCATGTTACCCCATCTTGTTGGAAGAAGCAGGACATTTTTTCTTCTGGTGTTTGTTGGTTGTAAAACTGCTCACAGACGGCCACATAAATTGCGGTATTCACAGTTGATTTGAATTAAATTAGGCCCACTATTCATGTTCCTGACACTGCGCACCAAACGCCAATTATCTGGTCAACTGGGGATTTTCATCTGACCAGTTCCTTGTATTCTGGGTATTTATGTGACCTTATAAATGAAACCAAGCTTCGTCCGTCATGACGTACAGCAATGGGTCCAAATGTCTGTCAGCAAATTATAGTCAGCAAACAAGTCCATTCATTTCCGCGTTCAGCTTTGTTCAGTTCCTGCACACACGTTATTCGGTGCGGTTTCAGGTTCAGAGATTTCCGCACTCGAGTTCAAAATACACAAACTTGCTGACACAGTCGTCAAGTTGATTTTTTGGGGGCTAATTGCAGTCCACTGCTGAATTTCATGCACAACTTCCGACGTTCTGATCGATGGAGGCCTCCAGTTTGATGCCATTTCAGAACCAGACTCAGAGTACAACGTTTGGTTGGTGGTTTTGTTCCTGGGTACTTGTCGGGTCTCTTGCTTTTCCTTAATCGTTCTGCTTCGCACATAGCCTTCCACAATCAATATTCGCTGTTTCAGGGAGGACACCATATTTCTGACACAATAGGCCACTTTTATCAAACCGAATAACAAATCAGTCTTAGTTGCCTATAGCAACCAATCAGAGCTCAGCTTTCAGTTCCTTCAGGGCTCTGAAAAAATGAAAGCTGAGCTCTGATTGGTTGCTATGGGCAATTAAGACAGATTTACTATTAGGAGGGAATACGGTGGCTCTCCTGTGTGGGCAATATGCAAGGTGCACGTGTCTAAGCTGACTCACCCAGTCAGAAAAGGCAGGCGTATAGTAGGAACATAGGAAGACAGGCACTCTATACGAGGTCACCAGCAGATATCAACAAAGGACAAGGATACTGTGCATATGATAAAAACTATATTTATTTGGGTAGTAATAAAAACGTTATCAATATAGGTCACTCCCAATGTACAGAGAGCGGAGTGGGTGGTGTAAAATAGATGAATGGATAAATTAATAAAGAAAAATAATGTGAAAATGTGATGATAAAACAGCCTGTATTGGGCTATAAGTCCAGAATCATGGTATGTAGAACTTTAAATATTAGACAAATATAGTCAATAGTATGAGATGGATTCAGTAAAAATAAGTAAAGTTAGTACAAAGATCTAAATTGTGACAGGTTTAAAAGAATATATCAGCAGCATTCCAGATCCGATGTACAGTATGTGTATACGCAGCTATGCGAAAGTTATTTTCAGCGTCCCACCTAAAATTAGCTATCTGGTCGCTGTTACCTTTCTGGAGGATCGTCGGTTCTTCTATGTGGGTGTCTCCGCGCAGGATCCTCTGTGTGCTGTGGATGCTTAGTGCGGTTATGGATAGACGGGGCCGGCAGCACGGTTGCAGATGGATGCGATGACCGCGAAGGGCTGCAGTTTGTGGATCGGTCTGTCGATGCAAATGTTGCTGTCTTTTCCTCTGGTGTGTCTAACGTTCTTGCCACGTGCGGCAGTTTAGCGCGCGCTTTAATTCCCGGTGTTGTCAATGGATGGGGGCAGCCTGATGGTGCAGGGGAGTTTGGAAGCGCTTCCCAGGGCTTGGATAACCATACGCGTTTCGAAGGATTGCAGCCTTCTTCATCAGTCTAATATTTAAAGTTCTGCATACCATGATTCTGGACTTATAGTCCTAATACAGGGTGTTTTATCATCACATTTTCACATTATTTTTCTTTATTAATTTATCCATTCATCTATTTTACACCACCCACTCCTCTCCCTGTACATTGGGAGTGACCTATATTGATAACGTTTTTATTACTACCTAAATAAATATAGTTTTTATCATATACACACTATCCCTTGTCCTTTGTTGATATCTGCTGGTGACCTCATATAGAGTGCCTGTCTTCCTATGTTCCTAGATTTACTATTAGGTAGTTTGATTTGGGGATATTGGAGGTGGGCTACTTTTTAGTGGGCCACCCTGTATAATACTTCCTCTTATATACAGGAATATAATTACAAGAATATAACTACTATAATACTGCTCCTATGTACTAAGAATATAACTACTATAATACTGCCCCTATGTACAAGAATATAACTACTATAATACTGCCTCCTATGTACAAGAATATAACTACTATAATACTGCCCCTATGTACAAGAATATAACTACTATAATACTGCTCCTATGTACAAGAATATAACTACTATAATACTGCTCCTATGTACAAGAATATAACTACTATAATACTGCCTCCTATGTACAAGAATATAACTACTATAATACTGCTCCTATGTACAAGAATATAACTACTATAATACTGCCTCCTATGTACAAGAATATAACTACTATAATACTGCTCCTATGTACAAGAATATAACTACTATAATACTGCTCCTATGTACAAGAATATAACTACTATAATACTGCTCCTATGTACAAGAATATAACTACTATAATACTGCTCCTATGTACAAGAATATAACTACTATAATACTGCTCCTATGTACAAGAATATAACTACTATAATACTGCTCCTATGTACAAGAATATAACTACTATAATACTGCTCCTATGTACAAGAATATAACTACTATAATACTGCCTCCTATGTACAAGAATATAACTACTATAATACTGCTCCTATGTACAAGAATATACCTACTATAATACTGCTCCTATGTACAAGAATATAACTACTATAATACTGCTCCTATGTACAAGAATATAACTACTATAATACTGCTCCTCTGTACAAGAATATAACTACTATAATACTGCTCCTATGTACAAGAATATAACTACTATAATACTGCTCCTATGTACAAGTATATAACTACTATAATACTGCTCCTATGTACAAGAATATAATACTGCTCCTATGTACAAGAATATAACTACTATACTACTGCCTCCTATGTACAAGAATATAACTACTATAATACTGCATCCTATGTACAAGAATATAACTACTATATTACTGCTCCTATGTACAAGAATATAACTACTATGGGGGGCGGAGCTTGGCTGCCTTCCTGGATGGCTGCCTGTTGCTGAGCTCCTCCGACTAGCTGGTGATTAACCCCATTAAAAGCACTTTTTTACCTGCGCAAATGGGCAAAGTGGGGAGAGACCGCAGCAAGGACCCTTTAGAGACCACCCAGGTCCGCTCCAAGCAGCCAGACATGGAGCAATACTTGAAAAAGCAGCCCAAGGCCCGTGGAGCTGAGACCCCCAAGATGGCGCCGGCTGCATCTCAGCATTCTGAGGGAGAAGACTATTCTGAAGCAGGAAGCGCTTCTGACATCTCGGATTACAAAGCCCGAAAACGGAGTGGAACTCTATCAAAGACGGCACTTCGGGAGGTCCTGGACGCACCTCTGGCTCGCCTGCGACAAGACCTAGCAGAGATCAAGGTAGACCTGCGCAGCATGGGGCAGCGGGTGGCGGACTTAGAAAATTCGCATGATGCGATTATTCGCCACGAGGGAGAAATTTGCGCAGTATTAAATTCGCAAAAAGACTTGCTTAATGATGCTTTACTGCGCATCGAGGATCAAGAAAATCGCAGCCGCAGGCGAAATATTCGCATCCGGGGCCTGCCTGAATCATTCGCATCGGAAGCTCTGGAAAAAATCGCATTCGAAATTTTTGCGAATCTTTTGGGAACGGACAGAGCTGCGAAAATCACAATTGAGTGGATACACAGGGCTTTGAGACCTAAACCTAAAGGCTCTGAGCCGCCGAGAGATGTTGTGTGTGGCCTTCTTAGTTATGTGGACACTGCGGCTCTGCTGAAAGCAAGTAGAGAAGCAGACAGCTTGAGATTTGAAGGCACACCGATCTTGTTTTTTCAAGACCTGGCTCCCACTACGCTGGCGAAACGCCGAATTCTCCGGCCACTCCTAGAAGCTCTCAAGGCCTCTGCCATCCAGTTCAGATGGCTTTACCCATTCGGCCTGGCCGTTATGAAGAATGGGAGACAGATTACTATACGCTCCCCTCAGGATCTAAACGCTGCCTGGGTTCACATGGGTATTTCACCGCTGGAGATACCGTCCTGAATGCCTGCCGACCAGGGAGAGCCAATACCCTCGCCTCCAAGCTCGGTCCAGTGGAATACTGTCACCTCGGGTAAAGCTACCAGACCTAACCGGGAACACCATCTTCCCGCCACTTCCGAGTTTCCCCCGCACCGCTGAGACGATATGTCGCCTATGGGACACTAATCAACTCTACAGCCCAATAAAAGGGCACTTCCTTCGGTGGTCACCCAGCCTGTGACCCTTGATGACACCCAGATGGCGTCCCTTGTTACAGCACGAAAGAGACTTTCCCTTTTCGTTCTATTTGGGACCTTGTTACTGCTAAGTTTTATAGTTCACACTACCTTCCCCCCCTCCCCCCAAGAAGTTGGAGTTTAACCAGCATCTAACCTGGTTCACGACCTCTACCCCCTGATGGCCTCCTTCTGGCCCTCAAGTGCTCCACGAGACCCCCCGCCCGGTGGATCCCGGCTGTCCGCCGTCATGCAAAAGGATCGCTTTAACATCGGGCGCCCTGTGGAGCTTTCAGCTCTCTCTGTGTTTTATGCTGGTTTTTGCATTTAACTTTCTTTTATTTATTTGCAGATGTTTTGTTCATTTTGTCTGTGTCCTCCCTTCTCCTACCGTGTCTTTCCCTCCTTCTTCCACGCTTGATTGGTCTACAACTGATGATATGCAATGTACCCAACCACCGCCCGGGGATGGCTGAAGTCATAGTTTCTTCTTTCAACGTGAGAGGTCTGAATGAGCCATGTAAGAGATTGCAAATCCTATCTCTACTGCAGAAAGACAAAGTCTCCATAGCATTCTTCCAAGAGACCCACTTCCGGTCGGGTAAGATACCTAATCTTCCACCCAAAAAATTCTCACAATGGTACCACAGCACACATAGCTCGGCTAGCAGAGGTGTTAGCATCGCCATTCACGGGCAACTACCCTTCGTAGTCTCGGCTTCTTCCTCTGACCCGGATGGTCGGTACTTGTTTGTGAAGGGCGCAATTGCTGACACCCAGATCACACTGGCTAACGTCTACGCTCCAAATAGGGGACAGGTCCAATGGCTGATTCAGACCCTCACGCTCCTATCCTCCTTCAAAGAGGGCATTGTCATTTTAGGGGGAGATTTTAATGTATCCCTTGATCCTAGCTTAGACTCCTCCTCCGGGAAATCGGCTATTACACACATACGACTGAGGCGGTTGAAACTGGCCTTGAAAAAACTAGGTGTGTTTGACACGTGGCGCACTCTAAACCCCTCTGGTAGGGATTATACCTTCTTCTCCCATGCCAAGTCCTCATACCATAGACTGGATAACTTCTTCTTATCCTCAAAACATGCCCAACTGCTCCTGCACGCCAAAATAGGTAATATTACTTTGTCAGATCACTCCCCAATTTTTATACATTTCACCTTGACCTCTCTTCCAAAAAGGGAATGGAATTGGCGCCTCAATGACACCCTCATCTTAGATCAAACCAACTGCCAGAAGCTAGCTTCCTCACTGACCGAGTTCTTCCAGCGGAATAATGCAGGCCCCACACCTCCCTCACCACCGATTGTTTGGGAAACCCATAAAGCGGTGATCCGAGGTGAACTCATCGCCCTCGGCTCCCACGTTAAAAAACAACACTCTCAAGCCATTGCCACCCTTATGTCCCAAATTGAGTTGCTCGAACTTACGCACAAACAATCACAGGCACTTAGTTGTGCCACTGAACTTAGTGATGCCAGAACTAAGCTTAAGAACTTACTAAATGTTACATCGGCCAAACTGCTCCTACGCTCTAGATTTAAATCGTACGCTCATGGCGATAAGGGGAACAAACTTATGGCAGCGCTAGTTAAAAAACAACATTTTGATTCTTTTATCTCTGCTATCAAAGATGCTAAAGGAACTCACCTGAAGTCCACCCCTGACATTGCGATGGCCTTTAGCACCTTTTATACGGAGCTCTACAATCTTCCACCCCCCTCGAATCAGTCGCATAATACCCTCACGGATGCCACGGAAAAATTCCTTTCCTCCCTACATCTCCCTCATATTACCCAATCCCAGGCAACTCAGCTAGTAGCCCCAATAACAGATTCTGAAGCGCGGAAAGTACTGGCCTCTATTCCCTCAGGGAAGAGCCCTGGGCCTGACGGCTTCTCCATTACGTACTATAAAAATTTTCAAGATGTCCTGGTCCCCCACTTCCGCTCCATGTGTAATCACCTTCTGAACGGTGGCCAACTCCCCCCCCCAATCGCTTTCGGCCCACATTACGATTATCCATAAAGAGAACAAAGATCCTCTAAATTGTGGTAGTTACCGCCCAATCTCCCTCCTTAACACGGATGTAAAGTGGTGGGCTAAGATATTGGCTCAGCGAATTCAGCAGATTCTCCCCGATATCATCCATAGGGAGCAAGTTGGGTTTGTCTCTGGCAGACAGGGGAACGAAAATACCGTCCGCCTCCTCCACCTCATGAATTGGGCGCGGAGCACTTCAACTCCGCTAGCCTTGCTCAGCACAGACGCGGAAAAGGCCTTTGACAGGGTCAGTTGGCAGTACATGTCTGCGGCACTGTCGAAATTTGGCTTTCCTGATCAGTTTATCGCGGCTATTTTCTCTTTATACTCGTCCCCCTCTGCCAGAGTCAAAGTTAACGGCACTCTTTCCCCTGCCGTTCCCATATCCAATGGCACTAGACAGGGATGCCCCCTCTCCCCGTCTCTTTTTGTCATAGTAATGGAAACGCTGCTATGCAAGATCAGACAAGACCCTACAATTGAAGGCATCAAGATGGGCTCTTGTATGCATACCACCGCAGCATTTGCCGATGATCTATTAATTATGACCACCAACCCCACGATTTCTTTCCCACGGCTCCATTCTCTGTTCGAAGAGTTCGGATGGATCTCTAATTTCAAGATTAATTATAGCAAATCCATGGCCCTGAATGTTTCATGCAAATCCTCTGTAGTCAAGGACCTTAAACGCGCCGCCTCCTTTGCTTGGGCCCCCCGTGATATTACGTTTCTAGGGATACGAATCTCGGCTAACCAAGATGACCTATTTAGTCTCAACTACGGCCCCCTACTCAAAGATATTAGAACACATCTACAGTCCCTTAAAGTCCCCTTCATCTCCTGGATAGGAAGGAAGAACTTCCTTAAAGCCTTCATTGTACCCAAACTTCTATATTTAATACAGACACTACCAATTTGGCTACCCCGCTCCTTTTTTATGGAAATACGCCGTGTGTTCTCTTTGTTTATGTGGGCAGGCAAGTCCTCCAGGATAGCGTACTCAATATTGACAAGAGAAAAGAGATTTGGGGGCTTTGGTATGCCCGACATCCAAATTTATTACACAGCGTCGCTCCTGAACAGGTGCTTCTCTCTCCTCTCACGCCAACCTCCGAATCTTTGCGTACAGCTGGAACGTGCTCTTCTCACCTACAAAGAAGGACTTATCCTATGGGGAATCCGCACATGCACCCCGAATAACACATTTGCCTCTCCCATTTGGAAAGGCATGTTAGTGGAATGGGCCAAACTGTATAAATCCCGAGACATCAGGTTCCCTAATATCCACCTCCCCCTGCATCTAATACAGAACTATATTCACCCCGATATACTTGGAGTCTGGAGCATACTATCTGACCTTACCTTACAAGATATAGCTTCTACGTCTGGGGATTTGGCATGGGACAAGATTCAGGTTCTGCCGAGGGTCAAAGTCCTCTCCTTCCTTTCTATTGGGGCATTTAGCCGTGATGTTAAAGCCCTCAAGCTACCTTCCCCCACTGATGATACACCTACTTGGCTAGAGAAGAAGCTTTGTGTTCCCGAGTTACCGAAAAAGCCCCTCTCGACACTCTACAGGGAGCTTCTCTCTTCTGCTCCTCCAGCACTGCACTTTGTGTCTGCCTGGGAAAAGGAGCTCACAATCCAATTGACTGAGCCGGAGAAGGCCTTTATCTTAGCTCATTCACATGGCTTCAACCGATGCATCAAAATTCAGGAGAATTCCTACAAGTTACTGACCCACTGGTACAAAACGCCAGAATTCCTACATAGGCTCAACCCTGATATTCCATCGCAGTGCTGGAGGTGTGGAACAGAAGTCGGCTCTTTGTCGCACATATGGTGGTCCTGTAGTAAAATTCGCCCCTTTTGGTCTCAAATAGAGAACACAATTAACCGGATATGCGCCTCTGAGGTACGTCTGGATGCAAAACTAGTACTCCTCTGGTGTCCCAATGATTCACTTACCCCTGCCAAAGCTGACCTCCCGACCATGCTTCTCACTGCAGCGCGTATGTTGATACCCCTCCTCTGGAAGAATGACTCACCACCCTCAATGTTAATGTGGACCGAGAAAACAGATCAACTGTTTAGATTTGAGGAATTAGCCCATTGGGAAACTCGCACACGTTCCAAATTTCTCAAACTGTGGCGACCATGGGAGAAGTACCGCAATCCCGAGTGAATTGGAAGAACTCCCTCTCCTCCTCTACCCACCCCATTCTACCCCTCCTCCCAACTCCCCACCCCCTAATCTTGTCTGTGTCTTTTTCTTTCATTCGTTGTTAACTAAATTTGTTTATACTCACTATGTTAGTAGATCTGATATGGTCTGTAAGAATATTTGCACCCATTCTACTGCTGCCATTTGCACATGGCTATATATTGATACGCATTTTTTGGACCAGACCGTATGCACTCTCAATAAAAAGAGTTTTGGTTAAGAATATAACTACTATAATACTGCTCCTATGTACAAGAATATAACTACTATGGGGCGGAGCTTGACCTTGAAGCTGAATGGCAGCAGCTTCCTGAGCTCCTCACTTCTGCTGGTGATTAAACCCCTTTATCTGCTATAAAAACGCTCACTAATGGGGAAACCAGGCAAAGACCGACCCAGGGAACATCTGGAGCTGACACCCGCTCGTTCGAAGCAGCCTGATATGGAGCAGTACCTCACAAAGCAGGCGAAACTGCGTCCCACCGAGAGCTCCAAAATGGCGCCGCGAGCGCCCCAGCCATCAGACGCTGAAGACCCGTCTGAAGCGGGAAGCGCATCGGAGGCATCGGTATGCAGACTACCGCGGAGGCGCTCAAACCTATCTAAGGAAGTTCTCAAGGAGCTTCTGGATGCGGCTCTGGCTCCCCTGAAGAGGGATCTAGAGGATATTAAAGAAGACCTCCGGGGCCTAGGCCACAGAGTGATGGCGCTGGAAACCTCACAAGAAGCGATCCTTCTGCATGAAGGAAAGACCTGCCAGGCTCTACAGGCGCACCGGGATATGCTTAATGAAGCCTTACTCCGGATAGAGGACCAGGAGAACCGGAGCAGACGCCGGAACCTGAGAATCAGAGGCCTGCCGGAATCCATAGCGCACGAGGCCCTTCGCAAGGTGGCGTCTGAAATTTTTGCCCAGCTACTAGGCCCGGACCGGGCTGCCGCGGTGGTGGTGGAGCGCATTCACCGCGCGCTGCGGCCGAAGCCGAAGCCATCGGACCCACCGCGCGATGTGGTCTGCGGTCTGCTGAGTTACGTGGATACAGCAGACCTCCTCCGAGCCGGCAGAGAAGCTGAAGACCTGAGGTATGCAGATTCCGCCATATTGTTCTTCCAGGACCTAGCGCCCACCACACTGGCAAAGCGGCGCATACTCAAGCCACTACTAGAGGCCTTAAAGGCGTCTGCCACACAGTTCCGGTGGTTATACCCATTTGGCCTAGCCATTTTGAAGAATGGCAGGCAGCTTACGGTCCGCACACCGGCAGATCTGAAGTCCATTTGGGGTCCGCTGGGCCTGACGCCTGTCGACGTCCCGTCGTGGATGCCCGCAGACCAGGGGGAACCCTTACCTGCCCCTCCAAGCGTTGAGACCTGGTCAGAAGTCTCCCCAGGGAAAGCGGAGAGAAGCAAGAAAAGCCGCCAAGTCACCTGAGCTGCAAGTCTTGGCCTCCTGCTGCCCGCAGAAGGCTCCTCATCTCCTCTTATACAGCAGTTGCAGCTGTGCAGCATGATACCGGGCTGCGTGCCCCTGTCTCCAGATCCTGTGATCGTTTCCGAATGGAGAAGTTTTGTTCTGAGTTATGGACGCTATCCTGCTCTGTGGTTCATAGTGGCCTAGTTCATTGGCTGAAGATCACAGCTGACTGTGTGGCCTACCGTCCACTTGAATCCGTGTAGCCATGTCCTGGTTCGGACTGTTCTTATGGCTATGTTTTGTTCTACCCCAGTTAGTCCAGTCATGGGGTTTCACCAGCTCCTCACCACATGAGGTTTATCCCCCTCCTGATAGCCTCTCAGTGGCTTTCAGTTGTCCCATGGCAGCCCCCCTCTGATGTTGGATCCCGGCTTACTGCCGCAATGAGAAAGGGTCTAGCTTGCATCAGATGTTTCATGGGACTTCCACAATGCGAGCTTGATTGTTTGGCTCAATTGTTCATTTATTTGTCTTTAATTTGCTTTATCACCCATTTGTTGTCTCCCCCTGTCTGTCCGTCTGTCTTTTTTCCTTTTGTCCTCCTTCCATGCTCTATCACGTCTTATTGTGTATTTGCATTATGTGTTTCTCAGGTGACTTATGCTCCTTTTTCACTTTATATTAGGTTGTCATGACCACCTTTGTCGTATCCTCACTGAATGCCCGGGGTCTGAACGAGCCATGTAAGAGATCTCAGGTATTGTCGCTTTTGCAAAAAGATAAAACTTCTATAGCTTACCTGCAGGAAACACATTTTAAAACCGGGAAGATCCCAACATTGTCTACTGCAAAGTTCTCCCAGTGGTTTCACAGCACCCATTCGTCGGCTAGCAGGGGGGTCAGCATTGCAGTGCACAAGAGTCTTCCGTTCCAGCTTACTGCGAACTCCACGGATCCTGAGGGGCGGTTTTTGTTCCTCAAGGGCCTGATTGCTGGCACCTCTGTTACCCTGGCGAATGTTTATGCCCCTAATAGGGGTCAGGTCCCATGGCTCGTTCAGACCCTCAAGCAGTTGAGTGCCTTTAAAGAGGGAATGCTTATTTTAGGGGGGGATTTTAATGTGGCCCTGGAACCGTCTCTAGACTCATCTGCAGGCAGGTCATCCATTACGCACAGACTCTTGAGACGTCTCAAGATCTCTTTGAGGAGACTGGGAGTAATGGATGTGTGGCGCACATTGAATCCCTCCGGAAGGGATTATTCCTTTTATTCTCCTGCCAAAACATCGTACCATAGGATTGACTACCTTTTTCTCTCATCAGCTAATGCCCCACTTGTCGCTGGTGCTAAAATTGGGAACATTGTATTATCTGATCATGCGCCAATCTCCTTGACCTTATCCTTGACCGACCTCCCAAAGAAAGACTGGACATGGCGACTGAATGACACTCTTATTCAGGACCCTGATAGTGTTTCCAAATTGTCAGCTTCACTGGCAGAGTTTTTTAAGATAAATGCATCCGGCCCGTCTGCGCCACCTATTCCCATTATTTGGGAGACGCACAAAGCTGTGATTAGGGGGGAGCTGATTGCACTTGGCTCTCATATCAGGAAGAAGCGTTCCCAGGCCCAGAACCGGTTAGTGTCCCGAATTTCGGCCCTTGAACTCTCACACAAGCAGTCCCAGGCCTCCCAAGTAGCTGCGGAATTATATGAAGCTAGGAATGATTTAAAGAACCTTTTAAATGTCACCTCTGCCAAATTGCTGTTTAGAGCTAAATTTAAAGCCTACGCCCATGGCGACAAAGGAAATAAGCTAATGACAGCGCTCAGTAAGAAGCAACAGGCAGACTCCTTTATCCCTGCCATTAAAGACGCATCGGGTATCAAACGTAAAACCACACCTGAGATAGCGAAGGCTTTTTGCGCCTTTTATTCCGGTTTATATAACTTACCTCCCCCGAACCAGGCGACTCCTGATATGATTGCCAAGGCATCGGATGCTTTCCTTAGCTCAATTAATCTCCCCTCACTGAACCCCTCTCAGGTCTCCCAACTCACCTCCCCGATTACAGATGAAGAGATACTGAAAGTCTTATCTTCTATCCCCTCTGGGAAAAGCCCCGGCCCTGATGGCCTAAACATTGCATACTATAAAACCTTTAAAAACACGCTCCTCCCCTACTTTAACTCCTTATGCAACTATTTACTACAAGGTGGTTCTTTGCCCTCGCAATCTCTGATGGCCCATGTGACCATTCTCCCTAAAGAGAATAAAGACCCCCTTGAATGCGGCAGTTACAGGCCCATTTCATTATTGAACGTGGATGTCAAATGGTGGGCGAAAATATTGGCCCAGCGTCTTCAACAGATACTCCCGGATATAATCTATGGTGAGCAGGTTGGCTTTGTCCCTGGCAGACGGGGCACGGAGAACACCATTCGTCTACTGCATTTGATGTCTTGGGCGAGAGCTAAGGCGGTACCGGTAGCATTGCTGAGTACTGATGCAGAAAAAGCTTTTGACAGGGTGAGCTGGCCCTTCATGTCTAAAACAATGGCCAAATTTGGAATACCAGAACAATTTATCTCTGCTGTGTTCTCATTATATTTAGCCCCCTCTGCCAGGGTCAAAGTCAATGGAACCCTTTCCCCATCATTTGGCATCACAAATGGCACGCGGCAGGGATGCCCACTCTCTCCAGCACTATTTGTAATGGTGATGGAGACACTTTTAAGTAAAATTCGCCAATCAGCTGGGATTGAGGGAATCACCATAGGATCTCAGAGACACCTGACTGCTGCCTTTGCGGACGATCTACTGGTGATGACCTCAAACCCTAAGACGTCTTTCCCCAAATTGCTTGCTATTTTTGAAGAGTTTGGGTTCGTTTCCAATTTTAAGATTAATTACTCCAAATCCATGGCCCTTAATATTTCCTGCCCTACTAATGTGGTGCAACACCTGAAAAACTCCACCCCCTTCAAGTGGGCCCCGAAAGAAATACCATTTCTTGGCATCCGGGTCACAGCGGATCCCAAAGAGCTGTTCCCGTCTAATTACCTGCATTTACTGAAGTCGGTCAGGACACAATTACAATCCTTAAACATGCCATTTATCTCCTGGATAGGAAGGAAAAATTACTTAAAAACTTATATAATTCCTAGGTTTTTGTACCTTATACAGACGTTACCCATATGGATTCCGCAGTCCTACTTCATAGAAGTTCGCCGGATGTTGTCCCTCTTTCTTTGGAGAGGTCGGTCCCCTAGAATAGCCTATACCATTCTGACTAGGGAGAGGAGGTTTGGGGGATTTGGACTACCTGATGTTCATGGGTACTACAAAGCAAATCTTATGTGCAGAGGTTTGGGCCTCCTTTCAGACCGCTCTGGAAATATTTGTTCATGCTTGGAACAAGCTTTACTTACAGACCGTGAAAGGGTAATACTATGGGGTGTTCGTTCATGTCCCCCCACGGCCTCTAAATTGCCATTATTGTGGAGAGGGGTGCTACTCACCTGGTCCATGTTGTATGGCTCCAAGACGCTTAACTTCCCTAGCCCCGACCTTCCGCTACATCTCTTGCAGTCCTTTATTAATCCTAAGGTATCGAATGCTACAGGAGTATGGGCTTTACTCAGAAATCATACTTTACAGGAGGTGGTGTCCACAGGAGGAGGGCTGGATTGGGAGGGGATACTCGGATTGCCTAGGGTTAAATCAATAGCATTTCTCCATCTTCATAGCTTTAAGAGAGATATTAAACTTTTGAAGCTACAGACCTCTCACCTTGCTTCTCCCACCTGGTTGGAACAGAAGTTGAGGGCCGCTCGACCCTCCAGCAGATCCTTCTCAGTGATGTATAAAGAATTGCTATCTTCTGCGTATTCTGAACCCCACTTCATAGGCTCCTGGGAAAAAGAATTATCCCTTAAACTGTCTGACCCAGAGAAAGCCTTTATACTGACCCACTCACACGGCTTTAGCCGTTGCATTAAAATTCAGGAGAACTCGTATAAGTTGCTAACCCGCTGGTATAAAACACCTGAGTTCCTTCATAGACTTAACCCGGAGATTCCTGAGGTCTGGTGGAGGTGTGGAGGGGGCATCGGCTCTCTCTCGCACATTTGGTGGAGTTGCCCTATTATTCGCCCCTACTGGAGACAGATAGAAAATGAACTGAACAAGATTTGCTCTACCTCCATTGTCTTGGATCACAAGTTGATCTTACTTTGGTGCCCTAACACGTCGTTCACCCCAGCTAAATCAGATTTGCCTACTATACTTATTACTGCAGCCAAGCTCTTAATCCCCCTTCTATGGCGTCAAACCGAACCTCCTACTGTCATGAGGTGGATGGGTAAAATAGATCAACTTTATAGGTTTGAGGAGCTGGCCCATTGGGAGTCACATACCCGTGCCAAGTTTCTGAAAACATGGAGCCCCTGGGAAAACTTTAAACACCCTGCCGGATAGAGCATTCCAGATCCCCCCCCCCCCCCTCCCATTTCCCCCCCCTTTCCTTTTGTCTGTCTTCCAGTCCTTTTTATTTTCATTTATTTTAACATATGTCTACTGTGTTATTTGGATTACGGTCCATGTGCTCATTCTTTGAGGATGTCTTTGCTCACCTTTGCCTTGCGCAGATTGCTGAAAGTGCCTGAAAAGATGTATTTTACCTCTGCCGTTTTTGAAGCTCTATGTATGTGTATTGATGTAAAAGGGATCTTGTATCAGTACATTTCTGTTTGCACATGATATGACCAATAAAAAGAGAATTGGTTAAGAATATAACTACTATAATACTGCCTCCTATGTGCAAGAATATAACTACTATAATACTGCCTCCTATGTACAAGAATATAACTACTATAATACTGCCTCCTCTGTACAAGAATATAACTACTATAATACTGCCCCTATGTACAAGAATATAACTACTATAATACTGCTCCTATGTACAAGAATATAACTACTATAATACTGCCTCCTATGTACAAGAATATAACTACTATGATACTGCCTCCTATGTACAAGAATATAACTACTATAATACTGTTCCTATGTACAGGAATATAACTACTATAATACTGCTCCTATATACAAGAATATAACTACTATAATACTGCCTCCTATGTATAAGAATATAACTACTATAATACTGCCTCCTATGTACAAGAATATAACTACTATAATACTGCTCCTATGTACAGGAATATAACTACTATAATACTGCTCTTATGTACAAGAATATACCTACTATAATACTGCCTTTATGTACAAGAATATAACTACTATAATACTGCTCCTATGTACAAGAATATAACTACTATAATACTGCTCCTATGTACAAGAATATAACTATTATAATACTGCTCCTATATACAAGTATATAACTACTATAATACTGCCTCCTAGCTGTGAGGACATGTGTCAGTAGCTCTCCTGAGGCTTTGGATGTCTGGAGAAAGCCCAGGGCGGGGCCACTCTGGGTGGGGATGCTCCCCAAGCAAGGCCCAGGCTTCAAGGCCTATTCTGGGAACTAATTCCCAGACTTCTCACACCATGGATAAACATCCAAAAGTTTCTTTGGAAAGAAGGAATGTTCCGAGTGCTGCTAGTCCCAGTGGAGCAGGAAGCAAAGATGAAAAGAAAATGTTGGAAGTAAAGAAGGAGACGTCCCTGAGTAAGAGCATGGCTGCAGGTGGGCAATCCACCCCACCCGCAGGCAGACAGAGGAGAACATCCCTGGAGAAGCAGACCATGCAGGAGAATCTGCAACAGTCTGTCCTGATGCGGTCTGACCGCACGCGTTATGGGAGCGGGAACAGCGCAAAAGTCGCCAACACGACAGATGAGACCAGAGGGAATACTGCAGGAAGGCTTCATGGGGCCACAAGTGCGGTCACTGTGAAGAACCAGGGGCCCAGTCACCAATCTGGAGATAGTGACCTCGCAGCAGTGACCACGGCTGCACCAAGTCCAGTGCAAGGACCAAGCAGAGGGACGCCTGTAAGGAGCCATTCTGTGAGTACACTGCAGACACAACCCCCCAATACTCAGCGTGCACCAGAACTATGTCTGGCCGAGCGGATCCCAGCTCTGGTCAAGACTAGAGACATTAAAAAAGACTAAACTACAGCTGCAGAAGCAGATAGATTGTGTCTATAAACTAAAGGCAGCAAACCCCAACAATCAGGCTGTCCATGACAAGAAGCTGAGCTCCCTCGCTGTGCAGCTCGCTGACACTGTGCAGGACATGGAGGCTGTATTGGAGCAGATGGGACCAGTCGCTGAATCCTTCAGGAACCAGCAAAGATTTGAGGGACATGAGGAAAGACCTGCGCCAGAACCATCTCCATCTAAACCCAAGTCTCCAACCTGTCCAGATGACACCCAGCAGGCCTGTGCAAGACCAGTCCTCAGACCAGCCAGCTTCCCTTTTGAGAAAGGGAATTTGTACAGAGAAATGGGAGAAAGTGTCCAGCAACAGCAAAGACCTGCAGAGACTCCTCAAAAGGTACTACAAGTCCCAGCAGTTTGTATTGTGAAGCAGGACTATGGACTCCAACCAGAAGGTAACTGCAGTAGCAGTGCAGTCACCACAAGCCCTGGGGGGCAGTAGAGAGCAGCAGGACTGTGGTCTCTCGCCTGAAGGTAACTCTGCAGTAGCAGTGCAGTCACCACAAGCCCTGGGGGGCAGTAGAGAGCAGCAGGACTGTAGACTCTCGCCTGAAGGTAACTCTGCAGTAGCAGTGCAGTCACCACAAGCCCTGGGGGGCAGTAGAGAGCAGCAGGACTGTGGACTCTCGCCTGAAGGCAGCAGTGCAGCAGAGAGCTCACAGGTCATGGCTCAGCAGGACTGTCGGGGCTCTGTAGAGCAGGATCATACTGCCAGTGACTGCATTGATATGACTGTATGTGATATTTCTGATGATGTTTCTGCAGAGGGGAGCGCTTCACAGTCTGTGTGGGATTTGGGGTCATCTCTAGAGTCGGGTCCACCATTAGGTCAGCCTTCAGAGGCTTGTGACCCGCAGAGTATTAAGGATGATAGTGGGGAGGGGGCTGTACAGTCTGATGCACAGCACTTCCCCCCCTTTAGTTACACCAGAAGTGTCGGACCCCCATAGTGCAGGCGGTCAGCAGCCACCACAGCGGGAGGGTGGAACTGGTGGTGTCTCCTCTGGCAATGCCTGGAGCCGTGGGTCACCATCCTTCAGGTCTAATGTGAACTATACAGGTCAGGCTTTTAAGAGGAGGAATGTGGTCAGGTTCAGACATAGAGGGGCCAAGGAGGAGTTGCCTGACAGGAGGTTTGTGGTCCGTGAACTTCTGTGCCACCAAATGGGTTTCCTGCCATCTAACATCCTGGCAGTGATAAACCTTCCTGACAGACAGGGGTATTACGTCAGCTTTAAACTCATGTCTGACCTGGACCGCTTCTGGGCTCATTTCGCCCGGGTGAGAGATGCTGATGGCTGGAATAAGTTCAGCCTCATCCCCATCTCTAGACCATACACAGCAAACGTCACCATAATATTCTGGAACGAGTCGGTACCCTACCAGGATATTGTTGTATGGCTAAAAAGACACTGTGACCTAATGTCAGATCTGACCAAGACTAGGGACGAGGATGGCATATGGACTGGGGGGTGGAAGGTCCTGGTAAAGTTACGGCAGGTTAACAACATTACCCAACATCTGCCCAACTCATTCTTTATTGGCCGGGAGAAAGGGGTATGCTTCTATGCGGGTCAGCCTAGAAAATGTTTTAAATGCGGAAAGGCCGGTCATATTGCGAGTGTGTGCACCCTGGTAAAATGCAACTTATGTGGGGAGGTCGGCCATGTCAGCGCCACCTGCCAGAACATCCGATGCAAACTCTGTGGTAGGATCGGTCACTTCCACAGGGACTGTCCAGACGCCTGGTATAATGTTTGTAAGGACTTCCCTGATGAGGACTTGCTGGAAGGGGCAGATGACCTAGAGGAGGAGGCGCTGTTTTCAGGGTCAGCAGTGACACCGGCCGAGCCTCAGCACAATATGGGTGACATAGTGCCTGACCAGTCCCAGCCAGGAGCCACTGAGGGGAACGGGGAGGTCACTGAGCAGGTTGTGGGCACGTCGTCTTCTGCCCCAGCATCAATAAATCCACAGAAGAGACGGAAGAAGGACAAAACCACCCGTAAGCCTGAGGGGGAATGGACCACTGTCCAAAAACCTTCCAAAAAGAAAGTAGACCCCGGGTCAGGTGTCATGACTATAACAAATAGGTACGGTGTCCTATCAGAGTCAGAAGCTGAGGAAGAGATGGAGAGAGAGTTAAAGAGGGTGGTAGATGAATTTAATGAGGACCAAGAGGGCGATCCCCCCCACAAAAAGGAAACCCCCGCGAGCTAAACGTCTGTCCGAATCAGACATGGAGACAGGTGGTCGGCAGGTGGGCTCAGACTCAGATCTATGATGATGGGGGGAATATCTCTGCTACTTGTGCTTTGCTTTGCTTTGATGGCTGAATTTACCCTTAAAGTGTTCTCCAGTAATGTGAACAGTGTCAGAGTGAGGAGGACCAGGCACGCGGTTTATGAACATCTAAGGTCTCTTGATGCTGATGTCTTTTTCTTACAAGAGACACGTTTAAATACTTTAGGACAGGGGTGGGATTCAAATTTTTAACAACAGGTTCCCTACTCAGCGGTGGATACGCAGCGCGTCACGAGTCATGACACATATTTACATACACCATATATATGCAACACAGTCACGACATATTTACATACACCATATATACACTACACACAAATACACTATATATACACTACACACATACCACTCAACTTTTAAAAAGCCTTAGGCCCCCTCTTTGTTATTACTGTAATGGCCCCCTCTTTATTATTATTATAATGGCCCACTCTTTATTTTTAATGTAATGGCCCCCACTTTATTATTAATATAATGACCCCCTCTTTTTTATTAATATAATGGCCCCCTCTTTATTGATAATATAATGGCCCCCTCTTTATTATATAATGGCCCCCTCTTTATTATTAATATAATGGCCCCCTCTTTATTATTACTGTAACGGCCCCCTCTTTGTTATTACTGTAACGGCCCCCTCTTTGTTATTACTGTAACGGCCCCCTCTTTATTATTATTATAATGGCCCACTCTTTATTTTTAATGTAATGGCCCCCACTTTATTATTAATATAATGGCCCCCACTTTATTATTAATATAATGGCCCCCTCTTTATTATTAATATAATGGCCCCCACTTTATTATTAATATAATGGCCCCCTCTTTATTATTATTATAATGGCCCCCTCTTTATTATTAATATAATGGCCCCCACTTTAATAACAAAGAGGGGGCCATTACATTAATAACAAAGAGGGAGCCATTACATTAATAATAAAGAGGGGGCCATTATATTAATAACAAAGAGGGGGCCATTACATTAATAATAAAGAGGGGGCCATTATATTAATAATAAAGAGGGGGCCATTACATAGTGGAGTACCGCTTAAAAAAGCTGCTCTTACTCTGTGGGCAAAATAGATGTGTTTCCCTGTGTGTGGCCACCTTAAATATTGTCATCAACCCCATCCATAACTCTTGTTTGGCTAAAAGAATCTAAACATTGGGTCAGGATGAGGGGAAGGTGGAGTAGGCACCTGCTTAGGAGAAATAATTAATACTTACCTCTCTCTCCTTCACAGCTTGTGGCATCCTGGTACAGGCGGTCACCAATGCCTCGCTCACTGTGCCTTCCCGCGCCGCGTCATCGCGTCATCTCGCGAGATCCGCCGCAGGAGGTCACAGTGAGGTACGTGACTAAGTCCTGCGTCGCACCTCAACTGAAGCCGCTCCCCCGGCCCCTCCTCACTTCGCCTGCCCAGCTGCCCTGCACAGTGCGCGTCACACAGGGCCTCTCCTCTCGGCTTCCGCTCCGCCCCCACCCCTATAGCTACGCCACTGGTGCAGGCGCAGCTGCAGGATCGGGTCGGGATCCCTGCTTCTCACCGGTCCTGCGAACCGCCTGTAATTTTAACAAACGGTTCGGCAGAACCGGAGAGAACCGGCTGGATCCCATGCCTGCTTTAGGACTCTTACGGGAAGCCGAGCGTGAATGGCGGTCTGGTCCATCCTTTTGGTCACTGGCTGTAGAACCAAGTGCCGGGGTCTCTATCCTCTTTAACACCAATGATGTAACTATACATAGGTTGACAGAGGTATTGATGGAAAGGTGCCTAATTCTGGAAGTTACTATTCGGGGTAGGAGGCTCCGTCTTATCAATATCTATGGTTCGCAGACAGTGACTGAAAGGATTAACCTTTATAATGAAGTGAAGCCATATCTCTTCACATCTATCCCTGTCATTATGGCTGGAGATTTTAATGCCACCAGGGCATCTAGTGACAGGACCTCTAGTAGGCCTCTTACCAGAGACTCCAAGGTCTTAAACAGAATTATTCAACAGGCTGGGTTGTCAGATGTGTTTGTGCAGGGTGGTCGGAAACCAAAATTTACTTATTTTTGTGGTGAAAGAAGAAGTCGGATAGATTTAGCTCTGGTGAGTCCTACAGAGACTATTGGTGAGAAAGATGAGAAGATCGTCCCTTATTCAGACCATCTGGCCTTATATTTCTGTTTGGGTGTCACAAAGTGTTCTGGGACAGGTAGAGGGTTATGGAGACTTAATTCCAGTCTATTAGAAGACCCTTCGGGTCAGAGTCATGTTCACTCTCTTATACAGAGTCAGCTAGAGAGAGTGGACTTTTATGGCAATATGGCCGACTGGTGGGAGGATGTCAAGGATGAGATCAGATCCCTCTTAAAGAGACTGTCAGTTATAAAGGGGAAGAGTAAGTATGGCCAGTATCTCAAGCTGCGGAAAGAATTGGAGTCACTATATTCGGCGGGAGGGGATGACCAACAAAGGATAGACCGGCTGAAATCTGAGATAAGGCAGTATCAGTACAGCAGGTATACCTCCCTGGTTCTTGAACGGGATTATGGGACCTTAGGGTCTCCTGATCCCTTTGAGAATTGCCGGGACCGAGTGGCAAATAAATCTGTCACCGCTCTCACTGACCCCCAGGGTGTTTTGCAAGAATCTCGGGAGGGTATCCTGGGGGTGGTGAGATCTTACTATGCTGACTTGTTTCAGAGGAAGGTTTTGGATAGAGACAAGATGACCCAATTCTTGGAGGCAACTCCGCTCCCTGATACTAATGATTTGGACTTTTCTCCTTTGACAGCAGATTTGACGGTGGCGGAGGTTAAAGAGGCAATTGATAAGTTACATCTAAAGAAGGCACCAGGTCCAGATGGGATAACAGCAGAATTCTATAGGACATTCAGAGACCTCTTGGCCCCAATCATCGTGGATGTATATACAAATTGTCTAGAAAGTCACCTGATGCCTCCATCCATGAGAGTGTCCTCGCTGATTCTGCTGTCCAAAGGTAAAGAGCCGAGTGACATCAAGAACTGGAGGCCGATTGCCCTCTTGAATGTCGACAGAAAGATTCTGGCAAAAATTCTGTTTTCTAGATTAGTTTGTCTGTCCTCAGCACTGTTGTCAGGCTGTCAGTTTGGCACAGTAAAAGGGCGGAACATCTCTGGAGCAGTCATCTCAATAAGAGAGATGTTTGAGAGATGTAAAGCCCTGAGGTGTGGGAGATATGTCGTGAGTCTTGACCAGGCTAAAGCCTTTGACAGAGTAGATCATGAGTATCTATGGGCCACTTTGTCAAAGTACGGTATTCTGGGGCAATTCATCGATTGGCTGAAGACTTTGTATTGTGAGGCTGAGAGCTTTCCTCTGGTCAATGGTTGGCAGGGTGATACCTTCAGGGTTGAGGCAGGGGTGAGACAGGGTTGCCCACTGAGTCCGCTGCTGTATGTATTTGCCTTAGACCCATTCCTGAGGTCACTGCAGGAGTGTGGTTTTCAGGGGGTGCCGGTCCCCCATTGCCTGCCCCTGAGTGTTGTTGCCTATGCGGATGATGTGACTGTGGTGATATCTGAGCCTCATGAGGTGCAGATGTTGTCTGCGGCCATCAGAAGTTACTCGGAGGCCTCAGGGTCTCTGGTCAACCTTGAGAAGAGTCAAGCTCTCTGGATATTAGACAGTGATCCAGACTTTGATCTGCCACAATTTGTGAGAGCCTCCACCTATATTAAAATCCTAGGGGTCAAATTTAGGAGGAATGATAACGCCAAACTAAATTGGGAAGAGAAGTTGGAAGCCGGAAATGCAAAGGTTCAGCGATGGAAGAACTGGAGGCTGACCTATAGAGAAAGGGTTAAAATGTTGAAGACTTACCTGGTCCCTGTCTTCTTGTATGTCTCTGTCGTTTTTCCTTTGCCGGAATCTTTCTCCGCTAGGCTCTTTAGCCTGTTCTTCCAACTGTTGTGGGGGAACAGGTTGAACCTGATAAAAAGAGGGATCACCTACCTACAGAGGAGAGAGGGTGGGTTGGATATGCTGAATCCAAGGGTGTTCTTTGACTCCATGTTTCTAAAAGTTTATTTTGGTTGCTTGGACTCAGAGAACAGCTCCCTGTGGGTGAACAGTGTCAGGGACTGGATATTGCCTTTTGCAGGGTCTTGGGTGCAAGGCGGCAGTCTCAAGAGGGGTCGATGGACGAGTGAGTACCTCCCCCAGTACCTGGACTATGGGCTGAAGTGTGTGAGAAGGTGGAAGATAGAGAAGTCCTACATTGAGGGTAAGCCAAGAAAAGATCTATATGTGAGGATCTGTAGGGCTTTCTTTTGTTCTCCACTAGTCTTGAGGGATTGTGTGACTAGCACTTTACAAGAAAGTCTGAAGTTCCTCAATGGGAAACGTCTCCCCGCCAAATTCTTTGACATAGCTTGGTTGTCATTACATGGAAAGCTATTTGTTAGGGGTAACCTGAAATTTTTAAGTGTTTCAGATAGGAAATGTCCTCTCGGTTGTCAGCAGGAGGAGACGATGGAGCACTTCATATCTGACTGCAGGGGTGGGAGGAGAATATGGGAAGAGGTGTCACAAAAGCTAAACATCCCATTACTGCAGTCCCTGACTTATCCTGATATAATCTATGCTGTTCCATCCAGAAATAGGAATGTAGACAGGGGGACAATGTACCTGATCATTTCTGTCATGAAATATTACCATTGGCACATGAGAACCTGCGTGTCTATACACAATGAGCCATTCCACCACACCACAGCCGTAAACCAAATAATGTCTGAGCTCCAGTGGGTTAAGTCATTAGAGATAAGGAGTAACCCGAACAATTGGAAATTATAGAGAAATGTGTCTTTGGTTTAAAACGGAAAATATGATGTTATTTATTTATTAATTTTATTTTTTTCCTTCCCAGCAAATGTGGACTTTCTAAGTTTAATATGATTATATAGGCATTCTAGTTGAGTAGTCATTGTGTGTACAATGCCTGTTATATTTTTTTTGTTTTTGTATTGTAAGAATGTATTTTAATTGTATTTTTTTTGTTTGTTTTCACAATAAAAATTGCCTCCTATGTACAAGAATATAACTACTATAATACTGCCTTTATGTACAAGTATATAACTACTATAATACTGCCTCCTATGTGCAAGAATATAACTATTATAATACTGCTCCCATATACAAGTATATAACTACTATAATACTGCCTCCTATGTACAAGAATATAACTACTATAATACTGCCTCCTATGTACAAGAATATAACTACTATAATACTGCTCCTATGTACAATAATATAACTATTATAATACTGCTCCTATATACAAGTATATAACTACTATAATACTGCCTCCTATGTACAAGAATATAACTACTATAATACTTCTCCTATGTACAAGAATATAGCTACTATAATACTGCCTCCTATGTACAAGAATATAACTACTATAATACTGCCTCCTATGTATAAGAATATAACTACTATAATACTGCCTCCTATGTACAAGAATATAACTACTATAATACTGCTCCTATGTTCAAGTATATAACTACTGTAATACTGCTCCTATGTACAAGTATATAACTATTATAATACTGCCTCCTTTGCACAATAATATAACTAATATAATACTGCTCCTATGTACAACAATATAACTACTATAATACTGCTCCTATGTACAAGAATATACTGTATTTGTCGCCCTATAAGACGCAGTTTCCCCTCCCCAAAGTGGGGCCAATTCCATTTTGGAAGCACTTCCTTAGTACCGGAGGACCGGGAAGCGGTGAAGGAGCTGTACTCACCGCTTCCTGGTCCTCCGCTTGGCTGTCTACTGTGCAGGGCTGCGCACCATGTGACCTCACAGCCGAGAACCAGGAAGAAGAGAGAGAGCGCTAGTGGTGAGGAGCGGCGGCGTCCAGTAGCAGGAGAGGTAAGTTATTTTTTATTTATTTTTTTGCGCTGGCTGACATGGGGGCATGATGGCTGACAATGGGGGGCTGATGGGTGACATGGGGGGCATGATGGGTGACATGGGGGCATGATGGCTGACATGGGGGCTGACAAGGAGGGCTGATGGCTGACACGGGGGTCTGATCTGAGGCACTGGGGGTCTGATCTGAGGTTTGATTAACATTGGAGGTCTGATTGCTGGTCTGACCTGAGGTGTAATGGAAAATATTTTTCCCTTATTATCCTCCTCTAAAACCTAGGTGTGTCTAATGGGCCGGTGCGTCTTATAGGGCGAAAAATACGGTAACTACTATAATACTGCCTCCTATGTACAAATATATAACTTCTATAATACTGCTCCTATGTACAGGACTATAAGTACTATAATACTGCCTCCTATGTACAAGAATATAACTGCTATAATACTGCTCCTACGTACAGTAATATAACTACTATAATACTGCCTCCTATGTACAAGAATATAACTACTATAATACTGCTCCTATGTACAAGAATATAACTACTATAATACTACCTCCTATGTACAAGAATATAACTACTATACTATTGCCTCCTATGTACAAGACTATAACTACTATAATACTACCTCCTATGTACAAGAATATAACTACTATAATACTGCTCCTATGTACAAGAATATAACTACTATAATACTGCTCCTATGTACAAGAATATAACTACTATAATACTGCTCCTATGTACAAGAATATAACTACTATAATACTGCCTCCTATGTACAGGAATATAACTACTATAATACTGCCTCCTATGTACAAGAATATAACTACTATAATACTGCTCCTATGTACAAGAATATAACTACTATAATACTAGCTCCTATGTACAAGAATATAACTACTATAATACTGCCTTTATGTACAAGTATATAACTACTATAATACTGCCTCCTATGTGCAAGAATATAACTATTATAATACTGCTCCCATATACAAGTATATAACTACTATAATACTGCCTCCTATGTACAAGAATATAACTACTATAATACTGCCTCCTATGTACAAGAATATAACTACTATAATACTGCTCCTATGTACAATAATATAACTATTATAATACTGCTCCTATATACAAGTATATAACTACTATAATACTGCCTCCTATGTACAAGAATATAACTACTATAATACTTCTCCTATGTACAAGAATATAGCTACTATAATACTGCTCCTATGTTCAAGTATATAACTACTGTAATACTGCTCCTATGTACAAGTATATAACTATTATAATACTGCCTCCTTTGCACAATAATATAACTAATATAATACTGCTCCTATGTACAACAATATAACTACTATAATACTGCTCCTATGTACAAGAATATACTGTATTTGTCGCCCTATAAGACGCAGTTTCCCCTCCCCCAAAGTGGGGCCAATTCCATTTTGGAAGCACTTCCTTAGTACCGGAGGACCGGGAAGCGGTGAAGGAGCTGTACTCACCGCTTCCTGGTCCTCCGCTTGGCTGTCTACTGTGCAGGGCTGCGCACCATGTGACCTCACAGCCGAGAACCAGGAAGAAGAGAGAGAGCGCTAGTGGTGAGGAGCGGCGGCGTCCAGTAGCAGGAGAGGTAAGTTATTTTTTATTTATTTTTTTGCGCTGGCTGACATGGGGGCATGATGGCTGACAATGGGGGGCTGATGGGTGACATGGGGGGCATGATGGGTGACATGGGGGGCATGATGGGTGACATGGGGGCATGATGGCTGACATGGGGGCTGACAAGGAGGGCTGATGGCTGACACGGGGGTCTGATCTGAGGCACTGGGGGTCTGATCTGAGGTTTGATTAACATTGGAGGTCTGATTGCTGGTCTGACCTGAGGTGTAATGGAAAATATTTTTCCCTTATTATCCTCCTCTAAAACCTAGGTGTGTCTAATGGGCCGGTGCGTCTTATAGGGCGAAAAATACGGTAACTACTATAATACTGCCTCCTATGTACAAATATATAACTTCTATAATACTGCTCCTATGTACAGGACTATAAGTACTATAATACTGCCTCCTATGTACAAGAATATAACTGCTATAATACTGCTCCTACGTACAGTAATATAACTACTATAATACTACCTCCTATGTACAAGAATATAACTACTATACTATTGCCTCCTATGTACAAGACTATAACTACTATAATACTACCTCCTATGTACAAGAATATAACTACTATAATACTGCTCCTATGTACAAGAATATAACTACTATAATACTGCTCCTATGTACAAGAATATAACTACTATAATACTGCCTCCTGTGTACAAGAATATAACTACTATAATACTGCCTCCTATGTACAAGAATATAACTACTATAATACTGCTCCTATGTACAAGAATATAACTACTATAATACTGCTCCGATGTACAAGAATCTATGATCCGAAATTGTACCAATGGAAACATCACCTAATCCAGCAAAAAATTAGGCATCACACAAGACCATCGGTGGAAAGATTTAAAAAAAAATGTCTCTCAGAAAATGGTGACACAACTGGTGACAAATGTGCCTTTTTTTCAAAAAAGCTTTTAATGTGTAAAACCTAAAAAATAGAAAAAAATTGCATACTTGGTATTGATAGGTTCATATCAACCTGCTCTATAACAATATTACATGATCTACATTGTCAGATGAATGACATAAAAAAGAATAAATAAAAACAATGGCAGCCCTTTTTTTGGTCACCTTGCCTTGCAAAAAAAATGAAGTGATCAAAAAATCTCATGCACCCCAAAATCATACCAATGAAATTGTAAACTCATTTGGGCCATTACACAAGACCATCACAAAAAAAAAAAAATATGCCTCTCAGAAAATGGGGACACAAAAACATGATTTGTTTTAAATGCTTTGTGCAAAAGTAGAAAAATCTTTAAAAAAAAGCTATATAAAATCTGTGTAATCGTACTGACCAGCAGAATAAAGTTAATGTCATTTTTCCCGCACTGTGTACGTCACAACACCAAAACCCAAAAAGCAATGCCTTTTCTTTCTCCTGCTTTCCAAAATGCAAAATAATAAGCAATCAAAAATTTTTATGTACTCCAACATAGAACGACGGCAACTCATCCCACAAAAAAATACGCTGTCATACAGTGCCATCAAGAGAAAAATAAAAACGTATAGTTGTCAGAAAATAGCGGTACTGGTATCTAAGAGGCTGCCTGAAACAAAATGGCGCCTGTAAGGGTATGGCTACACAGTGACACTGGTCGTAGCCAGGATCGTAGGGGTATTGCAATGTAGTGGTGATCCCAAATAAATGAATGGGGTCACAGCGTAAGTCGCATGAGTTCCGCAACTGCGACCTGTGTGTCACAAAAAATCAACCAAAATCTGCTGGATTTTTTGTGATGCATGGGTTGTAGTCATGGCACAAGTGCAGATTCCGCTGTGACCCTGTTAATTTCTATGAGATCACCGCTATACTGTGATGCCCCTGAGATCCTGGCCCCAACCAGTGTCACCATGCAGCGGTACCCTAAACCAATCTATCAAAATATGCACTGCAAAGAGCAAAAGGTGGTCTTTTCCTTCTGAACCCTTCAGTCTATCCAAACAGCAGTTTACATCCACATTTATGGCAGTGCCATACCCAGTAGAACTCAGATGACATAAACTGGGCACAACATATAGGGAACGAAATGTCGTATCTGTGGAAAACTTGATGCCCAGCATTCCTTTCTGCAGAACACCTGTGGTGTCAAAATGCTCAATCCATCCCTTGATAAATAACTTGAGGGGTGTAGTTTCCAGCATAGAGTAACTTATTGTAGGTTTCCACTGTACAGGAACCTTAGGGGCTCTGCCAATATGACATAGCGCCCGAAAACCATTCCAGCAACATCCGCGCTCCAAAAAACAAACAGCGCTCCTTCCCTTCTAAACCTTGCCTTGTGTCCATACAGCAGTTTACATCCTTATTTACGGCATTCCTGTGCAAGATAGATCTCGCCTATGTCACAAGCTTGGGCACAACATATTGGGCACTGAAATTACATATCTGTGAATACATTTCCAGTTTTCATTTTTCATGGTCCGCTGCATATACCTGTGGTGTCAAAATGCTCACTCCACCCTATAATACCTTGAGGGATGTAGTTATCGATCTAGGGTAACTTTTTAGGGGTCCCATTTAATATTTCATCCCAGAGCCTCTGCAGTTGTCAGCAGACAACTACAACCCTCTCATATGTCCAGGCAAAAGATTTGGGCCACATGTAGGATGTTTTGAAAACCAGGAAACACAGCATGATAATAATAAGAATGCTTGCTTTTTACACTGGCATACGCTCAGCAGCACATACTGGGGAGTGAAATGGCATATCTGTGTAAAAATTTCAATTTTCACTTTGCACCATCTGCTGTGCATTAATTTTTACAAAACACCCTGGGGGTCAAAATGCTTACTGCACTCCTGTGTAATATTTGTGAGGGGTGTGGTTTCAAAAATGGAGTCACTTCTTTGGACTTTCTTTTTTTATTTCACCTCAGAGCCTCAGTGCTCCTTTCCTTCTGAGCCCTGCCGTGTGCCCATACAGCAGTTTACGACCACATATGGGAAATTTCTGTAAACTGCAGAATCAGGGTAATAAATATTGAGGTTTTTTTTGCTGTTAACCTTTGCTGTATTACAGGGAAAAATTTATTAAAATGGAAAATTAGATGCTTAGATTTAACCTCCATTTTCTTTTAATTCCCGTGGAACACCTAAAGGGTTAACAAAGTTTCTAAAATCAGTTTTGAATAGTTTGAGGGTCATAGTTTCTAAAATGGGGTCATTTATGGGTAGTTTCTATTATGTAAGTCACTTAGAGTCATATCAAAACTGAATTGTGAAATCTACACTGAACAAAAATATAAACGCAACACTTTCCGTTTTGCTCCAATTTTGCGTGAGCTGAACTCAAAGATCTGAAACATTTTCTACATACACTAAAGACCCATTACGCTCAAATATTGTTCACAAATCTGTCTAAATCTGTGTTAGTGAGCACTTCTCCTTTGCCAAGATAATCCATCCCACCTCACAGGTGTAGCATATCAAGGTGCTGATTAGACAGCATGAATATTGTACATGTGTGCCTTAGACTGCCCACAATAAAAGGCCACTCTGAAATGTGCACAGTTTTGCCTTACTGGGGAGGGGGATCAGAAAACCAGTCAGTATCTTGTGTGGCCACCATTTGCCTCACGCAGTGCAACACATCTCCGTCCCATACAGTTGATCAGGTTGTTGATTTTGTAGCTGTGGACACATTAGCTGCGGACCACAAGTGCAGGATCTGCCCCCCCAGTATAGATGCACCACTGCATATGGGGTTGAGCACTTCCTGCTTTTTAATACCACGCCAATTTGTAGTTTGTATTTAGAATTTTTTGGAGGTGTAGAAACTCCTAGTTTGAATGTGCCTTTATTTCCATCCACAGGCAGCATTCTGGTGCACATGTGAGGCCCGGGCTATATCAGCCAGTCTTGGGTGGGGCTCAGAGCTCTCTGCCTCCTCCCATTGTATGCATGGTCACATGCTGGAGGTTACTGGGAGATTGCTTTGAGTCGGACCTTACGCTCTTGTAATTTGCCGACTGCCTCCTGGTATTGCCCATACGGCCCAGGTAGGTTTAGCGTTAGGTTACCGAGCTACTTGAGAAACCTTGGCGCGGTGCTCGGGCTCAGACATGTCCTCCAAGCAGGATATGTTGGCTAATTCTCAATTTTACTCCAGTACGAGGCTTAGTAAGACCGCAGAGCGCACCTTTCTGTTTTTGTTATATTATTTTTACTGTTAAGGGGCAGGCCGCTGTGGAGGTCACTGTTAAAGGGGCAACTGCTGTGGAGGTCACTTTTAAGGGGGCGGGCCCCTGAGGAGGTCACTGTCAAGGGAGTGGAGTGCTGTGAAACTCACTGTTAAAGGGGTGGGCTGCTGTGAAGGTCAAAGTTAAGGGGATGGGCTGCTGTGGAGGTCCCATTTTAAAGTGACGGGGCACTCCACTAGTGTTAAGGGGTGGGGGACTGTGGAGTTCACTGTTAAAGGGGCGTTGTGGTGTAGAGGTCACTGTTATGGGGGATACAGTCGATATCTTTTAACGACACACACAAACATTAAATGAAATTGATTAAATATACCCGTGCGAAGCCGGGTCCTTCTGTTAGTATTGCTTCTAAAATTCGAAGCCTTCTAACATCCTAAAAAATAAAATGACATTTGCAAAATGATAACAATATTAAGTAAACATATGGAAAATGTTGATTAATATCACTATCTGTCTTAAAAGCACAGAATTAAAAATTGTGAAAATTTAGAATTTTACAAAATTTTTGGATAAATATTGGATTTTTTAACAAACAAAAAAGGTAAAACATATCAACTGAAATTTACCACTAACATGAAGTACGATGTGTCATAAAAAACAATCTCAGAATCAGTTGGATAAGTTAAAGCATTCCAAAGCTATTACCATATAATGTAAGACTCGCAAAATTACTCTCGGTCTTAAGGCTTCTTTCACATCACCGTTCAGCCTTTCCGTTCTCCCACTCCGTTTAGGAGCAGGAGAACGGAAAGGATGGAGAAGGCACATATCTGAGCCAAACGTAGCCTAAGGACCCCATAGACCAGAGGTGGGCAAACCTTTTGACTCGTGGGCCACAATGGGTTCATATATTGGACCCGGGGGGGGGGGCCGGACCAAGAGTAGATGGATGGGGTGTTTGTGTGAATTAATATAAATTTTATTTACATTTCGTAACATTAAAGGTTTAGTTTAATTCAAGGTAGAAAAGCATAAAAAGAGTTATTGTACAAAACTTTTATGCAATGTATTTCTTTCATAACATAGTATGTATAACTCACCTTCAATTTTAGTGGGAACAGTGTTGTTGGTCTCCCTTTTTTGCTAAGGCATCAAAGTCCCCATAGTGCCCCCCCATATTGTGCCAGTATATAGGGCCCCATAGTGCTTCCCCTCTTCTCTATAATGGCCCCCATAGTGCTTCCCCCTCCTCTCCATAGTGCCCCCCCATATTTTGGCAGTATATAGGGGCCCCAGAGTGCTTCTGCTCTTCTCCATAGTGGCCCCCATAGTGCTTCCCCCTCCTCTCCATAGTGCCCCCCCATATTTTGGCAGTATATAGGGGCCCCATAGTGCTTCCGCTCTTCTCCATAGTGGCCCCCATAGTGCTTCCCCCTCTTCTCCATAGTGCCCCCCATATTTTGTCAGTGTATAGGGGCCCCATAGTGCTTTCCCTCTTCTCCATAGTGGCCCCCATAGTGCCTCCCCTCTTCTCCATAGTACCAATCCATAATGTGCCAGTATATAGGGCTCCCATAGTGCTCCCCTCTTCTCCATAGTGGCCCCCATAGTGCTTCCCCTCTTCTTCATAGTACCAATCCATATTGTGTCAGTATATAGGGCCCCCATAGTGCTCCCCTCTTCTACATAGTGGCCCCCATAGTGCTTCCCCTCTTCTTCATAGTACCAATCCATATTGGGCCAGTATATAGGGCCCGCATAGTGCTCCCCTCTTCTCCATAGTGGCCCCCATAGTGCTTCCCCTCTTCTTCATAGTACCAATCCATATTGTGCCAGTATATAGGGCCCTCATAGTGCTCCCCCTCGTCTCCATAGTTGCCCCCATAGTACTTCCCCCTCTTCTTCATAGTACCAATCCATATTGTGCCAGTATATAGGGCCCCCATAGTGCTCCCCCTCTTCTCCAAAGTGGCCCCCATAGTGCCTCCCCTCTTCTTCATACTACCAATCCTTATTGTGCCAGTATATAGGGCCCCCATAGTGCTCCCCTCTTCTACATAGTGGCCCCCATAGTGCTTCCCCTCTTCTTCATAGTACCAATCCATATTGTGCCAGTATATAGGGCTCCCATAGTGCTCCCCTCTTCTCCATAGTGGCCTCCATAGTGCTTCCCCTCTTCTTCATTGTACCAATTCATATTGTGCCAGTATATAGGGCCCCCATAGTGCTCCCCTCTTCTACATAGTGGCCCCCATAGTGCTTCCCCTCTTCTTCATAGTACCAATCCATATTGGGCCAGTATATAGGGCCCGCATAGTGCTCCCCTCTTCTCCATAGTGGCCCCCATAGTGCTTCCCCTCTTCTTCATAGTACCAATCCATATTGTGCCAGTATATAGGTGTCACGGCTGAGGATGGGGAAAACCCTCAGCCGTGCGATGCCGGAAGATGGTCGCTGCTCGACCAGGACGACAGGATTAGGGAGCAGGTCACCTCCTAAAGCGTCCCTAACCTGACCCTAACTCCTAGCTGCATGGGCCGACCTTTAAGGTAGGAGGACCCATGCTCAGGAACCTCAGAGCCCTAACTCACCCTCTGACCGGTCCCTGGACTAGGAGTCAGGGTAAGACAACCTGTTCCTTCTGGATACGGAGGAACAGGAGTCTCACTGGCCAAGCTGCAAGGAAGGGAGAACAAGTACAACCTATGGCAATGGCAGGTACTTGCCACAAACATAACACTCACCTGCCACAGACACAAAGCCTGGAACCCGTGTGGAAGTACTGCTATCCACAAACAAAAGGACACAGCACACAAAACATCACACGGGAACCCAGGACCATAGGTGCAATAAACAAGCATAAAACCAAACACATCTTCTACACACCAAACGACATTATATTTGCTATGACCAGAAGGATGGCCCCCACTGGCAGTTGGTAAGTAACCAGGAGGATGTCTCCAGCAAGCATGGCTGAAGCACCCTCTCTGGCTACTGACTACAACTGAGGCTTTATAGGGCCAAGAGGCCACACCCAACAGTCAGACACACCCTGTGACTCATACACACAGAAAGGGAGTTAGCCCTTCCAATACCACAGAAGGGAAAACACAACTTAAAGGGGAAGTGTCAAAACAACGAACACACTGTGGCTGTTGCCGCAGGCAACGACATGGGTGGCATCCATGTCCTGGGAGTCAGCCCGAAGGCCGGGACACTTCCACCACATGTACACAATACAACCAAACGTTGCCACGGACAGCCACAGTGAAGGGAAGATGTAAGTGCACACCACACATAACACAGAATGCACACAGACATACGAAAGTGCATAGAAACACGCACACAACTCCAAGGGAACCGCACACATACCTGTTGTCCGCGGCAACCGCACCTGAGGCCAACAACATTATGCCTCCAGCTGCGGTTGACACTACAACCCAAACCACAGGCAACTGTATGCGGCTCCCAAGGAGTCACGGCCATAAACATGGTCGTGACAATAGGGCCCTCATAGTGCTCCCCCTCTTCTCCATAGTTGCCCCCATAGTGCTTCCCCTCTTCTTCATAGTACCAATCCATATTGTGCCAGTATATAGGGCCCCCAACCCCCTTCTTGCCACAGTATACTATAAATATTAAAAACAATAAACACATATACTTACCTTATGTGTCACGGATGGTGTTACAGAAAACTAGAAGACACAAATGAGATCCGACTGACTTGATCCAAAACTAAGGAACAAAAGGGTAAGCCCTGTAACAGCCCTAGCTCTTTCCCTTACTGCTCAGCCTATGCAAAAATCTCAATGGTAGAAAATTGCATACCCTCGTTCCTCGACTGTATGACACCTGAACACCCTATAATAGTGAGGGGACGCGACCACCGACTCCCTACACTTAATACGGAGGGAGTCAGGATCACCTAGGATCAAGCACACAGGAAAACAGAAATAAATAAACAGACTTATCTTGTGGATGCAGCAGTAACAGCTTCTAGCATCAGCACACTCCAGGAAGTTTTATAAACCGCAAGGTAAGGCAGTATGGGGAGGAGATATATAGGGAGGCAATCACTGCTAATAGATGACAGCTGGGAGAGGAAGGAGAGATGTCAAAATTAAAGAAAAACAAAAGAAGATCATGCAGAAGGTACTGAAGAACGTCTAACAGAACTTCTCAAAGATCTGGTGGTGACATTATGCTGCTGTCAGTGATGCGATGCAGGCCTCTTCTGGCCTGTGTCCCGCTCTGTCCCTGCATCGGCCTCTGATAGGCTGCAGGCACTTGGCCTGTAGCCTATCAGAGGAACGGGCAAGGGAGACGCCTCTCCCCTGCTCCTCCGCACCATTCATCTGTATCGCTGCCCTGAGGACGGTGATACAGATGAATATGGAGATGAGCGCTTCCACAATGGAAGCGCTCAGCTCCACTCCTGCTGCCTCCGGACAGTAAGGGCGCCCCTTCGGCGCTGGGCCCTGCTGACGGCGCCCCCCTCTTCTGTGCTCCTCGCCCGGCTCTAGAAACGGCCCTAGGAGGAAGCATGGAATCCGGAAGCCGCAATCCTCAATCGCCGCCTGAACTCCACCCCGGCCCTGCCACTTCCCATCGCAGTCGCATGAGTAGCTCTGCGGGCCGGATAAGGCTACTTTCACACTCGCGTTTTGGCTTTTCGTTTGTGAGATCCGTTCAGGGCTCTCACAAGAGGTCCACAACGGATCAGTTCAGAACGGTTCCATTCTGAATGGAAAAGGATCCGCTCAGAATGCATCACTTTGCCTCTGTTTCGTCTCCATTCCGCTTTGGAGGCGGACACCAAAACGCTAATTGCAGCATTTTGGTCTCCATCTGACAAAACTGAGCCAAACGGATTCGTTCTGGCACACAATGTAAGTCAATGGGGACGGATCCGTTTTCTATGACACAATGTGGCACAATAGAAAACGGATCTGTCTTGGCTATGTTAAAGATAATACAAACAGATCCGTTCTGAACGAATGCATGCGGTTGTATTTTCTGGACGGATCCGTCTGTGCAGATCCCGCGAAAGTAGCCTAATAAGGTCCACTGGGCCGTATATGGCCCGCGGGCCGTAGTTTGCCCATCACTGCCATAGACTATAATGGGGTCCTTTAGGTTTCTGCTCAGAAGATGATTTTAAAGCAGATTGTCTCTGCTCCAAAATCTTCTTCTGAGCAGAAACCTAACGGACCCCATTATAGTCTATGGGGGTCCGTAGGCTCCGTTCTGCTCAGTTATGTGCCTTCTCCTAAACGGAGCAGGAGAACGGAAAGGCTGAACGGTGATGTGAACGAAGCCTAAGCTGAAAACTGTCGGTGTCCTGAAGGAGTTAAGGATAGATTCTGAGAATATTATAGGAAGATGAAGCACATGGTAGCACATACTACAGGGCGGGCTATATGAATCTCAGGGCACAGTCCTGGGACTCCATGTTCAGTACCATGGACAGTGGAGATGCTGACGTTATACAGTATAGCAAGCCTTGGGTCTCCAGCTGTTATACTACAACTCTCAGCAGACTTTTTCAGCAGCAGGTCTATCCTCTAGTTCCTTCCCTTCAAAACATGGGCCGGGTGTCCCACAGATGTGGTGCTCAGCTTTCTATCCAGTACAGGATGAAGGTATTCTGGATATACATGGTCCTTTATCAGAGGTCAGAGTGAAGGTTCACCCCACGGCTGCTGAGAGGAGTAATAGAGGAGACGTGGCAGGTGCTGGACACAGGGACATCACAGCTGGAATGTGAAGAGACTACCCCCACCCTTCCCGCACTGTATGGGCCTCTATTGTCTCTTATACAATGCAGACCTTAGCAGGAGGAGAGAGACAATCTCAGCACATCTCTTCTTATAGGACAACCTTCCCCCCACCCAGATAAACTGCTGGAGCACGCTCACCTCATTAGCTTTAGAGTATGGGCCTCCTGTCCGTCTTTTCTCCTACCAACTTTCTACTCATTTTCTTTTCCTTTCCTAGTCCTATTTTCACATTCACACTTTCTACTCCTTCCCTACGTGATTATTTCTTTACTTCTGTACTCCACTGTATACTCTCTCTTCACTAATTCCTTTATTGCTTACTTCCTCCCTTATTTTCTGTCCTTCCTTTTATGTCTTTCTTTCTTTCTTTCCCATTGTATGCTTTCTGTTTTTTTTTTCTTTCTTTCCTTCCTTTTACTCCTCTTTCCTTCTTCCCTTCATTATTTCCTTCAGTCTTTCCTTCCTTCATTCTCTTCCTATGTATTTATTTCCTTCCTTACTTGCATAATTCACCCTTTCCTCTATTACTTTCACCTATTTTCTTCCTTCTGCCTTCTTTTTTTCAGCCTACATTTATTCTTTCCTTCTTCCCCTTTCTTTACTTAACTTTCCATCTCTCCCTTCATTACCTCCTTTATTCCTTCCTCCCTTCCTTCCCTCATACCTTTATTCTTTCCTTCTTTCTCCCTCTTTAATTCAAATTCCATCATTCCCCTCATTGTCTCCTTTACTCCTTCCTTCCCTCCTACCTTCATTCTTTCTTTCCTTATTTTCCTTCTCTTTACTTTCTCTTTCATCTCTCCCTTCCGTATCTCCTGTGTTCTTTTCTCTTTTCTTTTCCTCCTACCTTCATTCTTTCCTTTTTCTCCTCCTCTTTACTTCCCCTTCCATCTTTCTCTTCCTTATCTCCTGTATTCCTTTCTCTTTTCGTTCTCTCCTAGCATTATTTTCCCCTTCTTCCCATCTCTTTACCTTTCCATCTCTCCCTTCATTAGCTCCTTTATTCTTTCCTCTTTTTCTTTCTTCCTTCCCTCCTACCTTTATTCTTTCCTTCTTTTTACCTCTTTAATTCCCATTCCATCATTCCCCTCAGTATCTCCTTTACTCCTTCCTCTATTCTTTCTTTCCCTCCTACCTTTATTTTTTCCTTCTTTCCCACCTCATTCCTTCCCCTTATTAACTCCTTCATACCTTCCTCTCCTTCTTCCTCCCTCTCTACTTCCTCTTCCAACTCTCCCTTCATTATATCCTTTATCCCCTCATCTTCTCCTTCCTTCCATCCTACCGTGTCTTCTTTCCCCACTCTTTACCTCCTCTTCCATCTCTCCTTTCATTGTCTCCTTTTTCCTTCTTCTCATCCTTCTCTCCCTCCTACCTTTATTTTCTCATTCTTACCTCCCTCTCTACTTACCCTTCCTTCTTCCCTTTCATTCCTTCCCTCTCTGTCCTCTTCTGTTGCTTCCTCCTATTCTCAACCTTTACTAATCTGTAGCTTCCTCTTACACATATCACATATTGGGGGAGAATTGTGAAGATGTCAGTCCTTCTACCCACCACAAACAAACTGAAGTTTCACCAAAACAGCCAGAACTTTGATAGATTAGCCGCCCTGATTTCCTGACCACATGGGTACACGGGATGATGTAAGAGTGTCATTTAATAATATACATATATAGTATTTGGGCTGCAGAAAGGTCCTCCTATGCATGCACTCACTTGTCACAACTCCTAGGACTGCAGTACAATGCACATCAAGTCCAGCCCTGCCACATCAGCTCTGCTACATCAGCCACCACTTCCGACAGGCTGTAGCAGGGAATCAGACAGGACCAGAGCTATGGGCTACAAGTGGCAGAAGGCAGGGAGTAAATGGGGAGAGATGTATGAAAATGGGAGGTATTGTACAGAAGAAAGATGCAGAGGAGGATGACTGACACTAGGGTGACTTCCAGAGGACGACCAGCGGCAGATACAAGGGATGGGGGGATTGAAGGATAAAGCTAATGGATGGAGACGTAGAGGGGCAGCTTGGCAGGTGTGACCGTCCCCTCCTCTCTGTCCCTCTTCTCAGGGGGCCTGGAGCAAAGAAAAGGAGGAGAAAGGGAAAAAAAATCACAAGAAGAGAGGAGGGAGAGATTCATCATCTCCACCTCCCTCCTCCCTCTCCTCGCACCCCCTTCCCACCACACAGCCAATAACGGAGAGAGCTGCACCATCCGCAGTGCCATATATAAATGTGCAGAGGGGGATCAGACCGCTCACATGAAGGGAGAGTAAGGTGACGCTACTTTGGGATTAAGACGAATAACATCAGACTCTTCCCTCTTCCCTTTCTCTCAATCCCTGTCTCCAAAATCTTGTGCCCCCCCCCTTCCTTTTCATTCCAGACAAAGACCCCCCCACCCCACTCCGAACGGCCTGCAACTGCACAGCACTTTTTTTCCCTGCCTGATCGAGACCATATTTTTTCTATCTATAGATATATCTATTTTGGGATCTTTTTCTACCATTTTTGAAATATTTTTGGATTCCCCCTCCCCCTTTTTTACGAAGCTGGGGGGACCATTTTCACAGTGCTTGAATTTATTTTTTAATTTTAATTTTTAATTTTTTTATTTTTTCACGCTCCGGTTTCTTGTCTCGATCTCGTGACGGCCGCTGGGAGGGGGCAAGGGAGCGGCGGGGTGGGCAGGCGCACCTCGGACGCCAGAACGTTGAGAAAAGGAACCAGACGGCAAGAGAGACGCAACCGTAAATCTACAGGATCCAACCTACGTTCCCTCAGCATGGTGACTGTAAGTACCGCCATCTTTCTTTTTTTATGTAGAAAAAAAATATGGAGGGAAGGAAAGAGTTAATAAGGAGGCTGCTAGGGTTAGTTTTTTTTTGCATTGTGCTAGCAGAGGAGGAGGAAGAAGAAGGTGCAGAGAAAGGTGGAGAGATGGAAAACGAAATCCCAGGGGAGTCCCATCCGGGACTTGAATGCATCTTACAATGCAGCAATGAGAAGGACAGAAAATGGATGAGGGAGGGGGTAAAGGGGTGCTGTGTATGTGCTTAGTGCTCTGTGGTACTGCCATATGGATGGATGGATGTATAGATACGAAATAGATGGATAGATAGATAGATATAGATAGATACAAAATAGAGAGATAAATAGATAGATAGATATGATATAGATAGATACGAAATAGATATGATATAGATAGATAGATACGAGATAGATAGATAGATACGAGATAGATAGATAGATACGAGATAGATAGATAGATAGATAGATAGATATGATATAGATAGATAGATATTAGATAGATAGATAGATAGATACGAAATAGATAGATAGATAGATAGATATTAGATAGATGGGTAGATAGATAGATAGATAGATAATTTGGGATGGATGGGTGGGATAGGCTATAAAAATGCAGACAGTGCACAGACTGATACCACACACACCCTGCCCAGTTGCAGCTGGTACCTACAGGAACATGGGGGTGGGGGTTCTTGAGAACAATAGAAGAGAAATGGCAGTCACTGGGCGTGTGAGCACGCGTGTGTGTAGGCACGCCTGTATGGAGGATATATACAGTGAACACTTTGTAATATTTCTCCATATCTTATAAATGTACATGGATAGGAGTGGCTGGCTATCCATCAGATCTATACGCGCCCAGTGCGGTCACATGACACACACTATACACTGCTATATACTGAATTACATCCCGACATATACTTTTCCTTGAGTTGCATAAAACGATACACCGACCTATGTCACATAGTGCCTTATCTACACTGTACGTGTCATATACCCATCTATCGCCTATCTATCTCCTATCTATCTATCTATCTATCTATCTGTCTATCTATCTACCTATTATCTATCCTCTATCTATCTATCTGTCTATCTATCTAATCTTATCCACCATGTACTCTCCTCACTTCATGGTCTCTTGGGTCACACAGTACTTTAGATCTACTGCCTTGCATGACCCATTTCTGGAAACCTCCGGCTCCATGTCATACTTCCATGTGTCATCTCACACATTTCCTGGTGTATACAGTCCTACATTACATTTGGCTTGACACAATATTGTGTGTGCCACATTCTGATGCAAAGCACGTGTTACACGTGACCATAATATAGTATCTGTCTCATATCTATCTATCTCATATCTGTCTATCTATCTATCTATCTCATATCTGTCTGTCTATCTCTCTATCTCTATCAATCTATCTATCTATCATGTATTCAAAATTAGAGGCAGCACTCCAAATCCATGCTACATCTAGTGTTAGTCTTTGGCCTAGTGCTGCTATCTATCTATCTATCTATCTATTTATCTCATATCTACCTATCACAGTGTGTACCACATACTGTATAACTGGTCTCATAAATGCTACCCCACATCAGCAGTCTAGGTGGTCACCCATGTCCTGCATCACTGCCTGACAGTCCACCCTATGTCACATACTGCCAGTGCCCGCGTCTGTGCCACTCACACCTCTTCAAAGACTCCTTTCTGTAAAGACCTTCTCTCTCCCTCCCTCCTCCCCCTGTTTTCTCTGCATTACCCGTCCCTTCCTAGTCCTTTCTCTGCCACACACAATCCATCCTCTGTCTGACACGCTCGGTTTTCACACCCTATGCACACTAACCCAAGATAGTGTACTGTACATTCAGATGTAGCAGAGCTGAATTGAACTCATTGATAGCACATTAGTAGAGAAAACAGTAAGTGCACCTGCAATGTTAGGTCAATTAACAATGACATGTGGTTTTACAATGAGTTGTGCTGGATATCAAACTCATCTCTGCTGCATCTAACAAACATTTGCATATATATTATAGTCACAAGACATATCTGCCGGCCAACACACATGTGCCTCACCAACCAGTGTAGAGATATATATGAAGTTGCTGTTTACATGCAGATATTTAAATATGGAGGTGCTGTTTATGTGCGGTGGTATTGAACAAGGATGTTAAATTGAAATAGCAGAGTCAGGGGCGGTGGTGCTATTGACAGGGTGATGGATGAAGGAGACTCTAATGAGATTTGGAGAGAGGCTGCGGAAGGAAGGCACTGATACCCAAGATGGAAGCAGATTGATGAGGAGGAAATTTCTAAGACAGAGAGGCGAATTGAAGACAGGGAGATGAGGCACAGTTTGTAGGCGGCAGTTGTCCCCATGATACATTGGGTTGGGAAGAGGGTCATAGAATGGTTTAGAAGAAGATGGAGGGGATGTGGAGATCGTTGGAAGGGAAATCTATCATATGGTGCAGCAGGATGTGGAGAAGGAGGAGGAGGGAGAATAGAGGTGAACGCTAAGAGGAATCAACGATGGTGTGAAGGACATTGGGAAGGAGAAGGGATGAAACTCAGCATTGTAATCAATGGGTCCACCTATGGGGGATTCTGCAGAGCTATCTATGTAGATTGAAAGCTTTGTGTGGTACAGATTTATACTAGTGTGTATAAGATAAAGGAGAAACGCCTCAAATGACTCAACACCCTATTGTAAATGCAAAACAATGAAAGTGCTGAGAACATGAAAGCTCTTCATCTAAACATGTTACAGCTGTCTCCGAAAGAGGCCATGTTGCATCGCAACCATGCTTCTTTGCCAGAAATATACCTGATTGTGGAGATGAAAGTGGTACCAAGTAACTGAAGTATCAATTCCCTAAAAGGGTATTGTATGTTCTGTAAAAATACTTCACTCTAGAAGATACACTGATCCTAAGGAAGATAGGATGAACTAGGGGTGTATGAGGAACCCATAGTGGGACCCAAATGAAAGTTAAAACTTGATGAAAGGGATGAATCCCATTTGGGTACCGCAGTGGGTCCCTCATACACCCCTGGTGTCAACCATGTTTTTATTTTCTTGAATACCGCATTTATGATAACACACTTCTGAAAGGGTAACCTAACAAGACATTTTGGACTCAAAGGGCAAAGTTTTATAAACTGATCTGAGGGTATTAAATCTTATAGGACCTGTACAATTCCGCTTTTTACTGTTATATGGAAATGCACATTTTAATGAGGATGATGGTTCTCAAAGCTTCTGGTACATATTAATTTAGATAGCACTACCAAGCTCTCTCTGCCAATCATAGGCACATATGGGGCCCATTTAACTTCATGAATCCCCTAAATGACCTCCTTATATATTAATGAGTGTATATGTGTCACCCTGTTCATTTAACAGCACTATCGGCCACAAACATTACCAACAAACTCAAGGCTACACAGCTCCTACCTAGAGCCACTGTAGACCATGGCACCACCAAACTTCAGTAGATGGACCATTTAGCTGATGGGCAATACATGTGAATTTTTGAAGACAGAAATGGCCACTATGAATGGATCCGCCCTAAGAGGGCTTCTGTTTATTTTGTGAATCTAAAGGCACTAAACCAGTAGACAACAACCATTAGATATTCTAATTAAGCAATTAGATGGCAAATTGTCACTTTACAGCACAGCTTCAAAGGGCCAACAATTATACAAGAAAGACCGAATGAGCGACTTAAACTCGAGCAGTTTTGTTTGGACTAATTAGCATTATTTTCCTGGTAATGAGGAGCGAGCACAATGCAGCAAAGAGACAATTAATGACACTTTATACCAGAGTGATGTGACCTGTGAGCATTAGCATGATGTCTGCAGTGCCCGCCATGTCTTCCCTTCACAGTAAAGACAATCTGTATCCCCTAGCCCAATTTAAGGAGAGGCAGGGAGTCCTAGTGCTAGTTATACTCCATTACTGGCTGGTTTATGGTAAATTAACACTTCAGAACCACTGGAGAACTGTGGCCTACCAAACCATATTTCATCCACATCACCCTCTGATACCAAACTTTTGAGTTGATTTTCTATTTCGTCCATCCTTGCTTGGTTCTTCTTTTACCTTCCTTAAGGTGTTCCATCATTCTTGGCAATTGAGCCAACCTCCGTCAACTCCTTATTCATGCATCACTTGGGGAGTCCTTACTTCATCTGCTTGATAATTTTGCTCCATCCATGGGACCATAGCAGTCTCTTGTTATGGCACCTTCTTCCAAGTCTGGTTGTTTATAGCTTCTTTAATGGGTTTTTATATTCCATGTGGCCAAAGACTTTGCTTCAGCATGTATTTGGTCTGATCAGTCATAAGACTAAAGCCACTGAAAGTGGCACTTGCAGACAGAGCATCTCCAAGATGGTAGATCTTGTGGGGTGATCCCAATAACAGGGTCAAGGACACCCAAGATTGATGTACATGGAAAGTGAAAGCTAGCCCATCTAGTCAGTCCTACAGAGGAGCTACTGCAGAGCAAATTGCTGTAAAAGTTAATTTTGGATATGACAGAAAGATGTTAGTACACCCAATACATCTCAGGCGGCTATGCATGGGGTTATCCAGCCACAGGCCAGTCAGAGTGCACATGATTACTAAGACTAAGACTTTTTGAGCATCAGAAATGGACCATGGAACATTTGAAAAAGACAGCCTGGTCTCATGGTTCACATTTTCCTTTACATCATGGTGGTTGGCAAGATAAGTGAGCATCACTTACTTGGGGAGGGGATGATACCAGGATGCACTAAGGGAAGTAGGCTAGTTGGCAAAGAAAGTGTGGTGCCCTGGGCAATGTTATGCTTGGAAACCATGGGTCCTGGTGTTCATATGGATGTGACATCTACTATCTCAAGTACCTAAACTTTGTATAGACCAAGTACCTCCCCCTCATGGCAGTGGTAATGGATTCCCTGCTGAAAGTGGCCTCTTTCAGCAGGATAGTGCTCTGGCCACAGTGCAAATATCGCTCAGGAACATTATCAAGAGATCAAGGCGATGACTTGTCTCCAAACTCCCCAAATCTCAACCCAATTGCTATCTGTGCGATGTGCTGGAAAACCAGGTCCAAACCATGAAGGCTGCACCTCACAACATACAGAACAAAGGATCTCCTCCCAACATCATACACCAGAGCCACCATTAGTCCTGAGAAGTCAATGGCTCGATGTCTAAAAGCTGTTTTAGTGACACAGAAGGAACCTACACAATATTAGGCAGTTGGTTAATGTTAATACTGATCAGTATATAATAGTTCTTCCTCTTCTTCTCACACGTCTACCATTAGACCATAACAGGTACACAAAGCAAAGGTATAGTATACACATGTCCTCCTCACACTACTACTACACCATGACAGGTATACACAGCACAAACAGTACAGGTACACTACACACATCTCCTCCTGATACTACTAATACACCATGACAGGTATACACAGTACAGGTACAGTACACACATCTCCTCCTCACACAACTACTAGACCCTGACAGGAATACACAGCACAGGTACAGAACACACATCTCCTCCTCACATTACTACTAGACCATGACAGGTATACACAGTACAGGTACAGTACACACATCTCCTCCTCACACTACTACTACACCATGACAGGTATACACAGTACAGGTACAGTACACACATCTCCTCCTCACACTACTACTACTACACCATGACAGGTATACACAGCACAGGTACAGTACACACATCTCCTCCTGATACTACTACTACTACACCATGACAGGTATACACAGCACAGGTACAGTGCAAACATCTCCTCACACAACTACTAGACTATGACAGGTATACACAGCACAGGTACAGCACACACATCTCCTCCTGACACTACTACTACACCATGACAGGTATACACAATACAGGTACAGTGCAAACATCTCCTCACACTACTACTACACCATGACAGATATACACAGCACAGGCACAGTACACACATCTCCTCCTCACACTACTACTACACCATGACAGGTATACACAGCACAGGTACAGTACACACATCTCCTCCTGATACTACTACTACACCATGACAGGTATACACAGTACAGGTACAGTACACACATCTCCTCCTCACACTACTACTACTACACCATGACAGGTATACACAGTACAGGTACAGTACACACATCTCCTCCTGATACTACTACTACACCATGACAAGTATACACAGCACAAGAACAGTACACACATCTCCTCCTCATGCTACCACTACTACTACTACTACTACTACTACTAGAATTACTACTACACCATGTCAGGTATACACAGTACAGGTACAGTACACACATCTCTTCCTCACACTACTACTACACCATGACAGGTATACACAGCACAGGTACAGTACACACATCTCCTCCTGATACTGGGAAATATACAGTATTTTCCGAGACTTCTGTGGGTCGACTGTCTCATTTTTATAAATACATTTTTAGCAAGTGTTTTTTGGGGGGTATTTATTATTTTAATTGCACGATTAATTTCATATGTAATGTTTTTTTTTCACATTATTATGTATGGGATGTATACATTATGTGAACACTATGAATTGTCTAGCACTATGTCAACTTTAGCACTTATAGATTTATTGATTTTAATTATTTAATATAATTATGTGGGACACATTTAATACATAATTTGATTCATTATAGTCTATTCATTGTTTTATATTATTTATGATTAGGTATTAGGGTTTTAATCATAGGATTTAGCATAATTGCGGATGTATTACTAACATATGTTGCAAAAAATAATGTGTATAAACATGATTGGTATATGTGATATGGTTTTGATTTAAGATGTTCCGTATATGAATTAATAATTGTATATGGAATACTAACATATGCTGGTATTAGATAAACAATGATAGGTAGTGCCTCCTCTATTAGTATTGTTATACTAGAGGTTCTAGCAAGGATCATGATGTCCCCTTTAAGACGGGAATCACGTGGGCGCACGGACGCGATCCGACTCATGCGCTGCTCCGCTCCATCGGGACGTGCTCCGTTACGTCACCAGGCGGGCGCGCAGGCGCAGTTGGTGGCGGGGAAGCGCTGAGCGATGGATCGGGACATCATGGCGGATTCGCGCCACTTACAGTGTTTTCTCAGGTGATTTGACTTTACGTCTCCTCCTCTTTGGTATATATACCCCATTCTTTCTATTCAGTATCACCTCCTGACGAAGCCTTGAGGGGTGAAGTGCGCGTCAGTGTTTTCCAGCCGGGGGTGGCACTACATTGTTGGTAGTATGTCTCAGGGTATGTTTGTTGCTATTATGCATTATGTGATTTTAGGACATGCCAGGTTATTTATTCATTGAATGGGACTACCTATAGCATATGCGTTTGTGCTCCTATGTACAGCACTGCAGTAATGTCATATGCCATAGGAACCGTCCATAGCATATGGGTTTGTGCTCTCTTCCACAACGTTGCAGTTTAGCTATTTGACCACTATTCACTTTGGGGTTATTTTCCCCCTTTCCTATTTATAGCGCTGCAGTACAGCCATATGCTATGGGAATAGTCCATAGCATATATGTCTGTGCTTTCTTTTACTACGTTGTAGTTTAGTACTATTCACTTTGGGGTTATTCCCTCCCCTTGAATGTTTGTGTTTAGAGAGCGCGTGGTGCTGTTTTTTATGAAAACATAACTTTAAGTGAGCTTTGATGTGGGAGTACTGGTATATCACCTGCTTTTTGGAATATAGGATTTATCTGTAAAAAGCGTGGTATATAGTGGTCCCTATATGTGAACGATTTATATAATTTCAGACATCTACCACTTTTTGTGGTTGCCCCCCGTACTCTCTCTGTATCTAGTTTCCATAGTACCTTTTTTCTGCCTGCTGATTCATTAATGATATTTTGTATGGATTAATAAAGATGGTTATCTCAATTTTTACACAAGTATCCCATTGGTTTTCATTTGGTAGTTTAAATAGATGTATCATACCCGTGGGTGTTTATCAATGAGAAACAAGAGGTTTTTGTAGGTTGCCTACTACTACACCATGACAGGTATATACAGTGCAGGTACAGTACACACATCTCCTCCTGATACTACTACTACACCATGACAGGTATATACAGTACAGGTACAGTACACACATCTACTCTTCACACTACTACTACACCATGACAGGTATACACAGCACAGGTAAAGTACACACATCTCCTCCTCACACTACTACTACACCATGACAGGTATACACAGTACAGGTACAGTACACACATCTCCTCCTCACACTACTACTACTACACCATGACAGGTATACACAGTACAGGTACAGTACACACATCTCCTCCTCACACTACTACTACACCATGACAGGAATACACAGCACAGGTACAGTACACACATCTCCTCCTCACACTACTACTACACCATGACAGGTATACACAGCACAGGTACAGTACACACATCTCCTCCTCACACTACTACTACACCATGACAGGTATACACAGCACAGGTACAGTACACATATCTCCTCCTCACATTACTACTACACCATGACAGGTACACACAGCACAGGTACGGTACACACATCTCCGCCTCACTCTACTACTACACCATGACAGGTATACACAGTACACACATCTCCTCCTCACACTACTACTACACCATGACAGGTATACACAGCACAGGTAAAGTACACACATCTCCTCCTCACACTACTACTACACCATGACAGGTACACACAGTACAGGTACAGTACACACATCTCCTCCTCACACTACTACTACACCATGACAGGTATACACAGCACAGGTACGGTGCACACATCTCCGCCTCACTCTACTACTACACCATGACAGGTATACACAGTACACACATCTCCTCCTCACACTACTACTACACCATGACAGGTATACACAGCACAGGTACAGTATACACATCTCCTCCTCACACTACTACTACACCATGACAGGTATACACAGTACAGGTACAGTACACACATCTCCTCCTGATACTACTACACCATGACAGGTATACACAATACAGGTACAGCACACAGATCTCCTGATACTACTACTACACTATGACAGGTATACACAGTACATGTACAGCACACACATCTCCTCCTCACACTACTACTACACCATGACAGGTATACACAGTACAGGTACAGTACACACATCTCCTCCTGATACTACTACACCATGACAGGTATACACAATACAGGTACAGCACACAGATCTCCTGATACTACTACTACACTATGACAGGTATACACAGTACATGTACAGCACACACATCTCCTCCTCACACTACTACTACACCATGACAGGTATATACAGTGCAGGTACAGTACACACATCTCCTCCTGATACTACTACTACACCATGACAGGTATATACAGTACAGGTACAGTACACACATCTACTCCTCACACTACTACTACACCATGACAGGTATACACAGCACAGGTAAAGTACACACATCTCCTCCTCACACTACTACTACACCATGACAGGTATACACAGTACAGGTACAGTACACACATCTCCTCCTCACACTACTACTACTACACCATGACAGGTATACACAGTACAGGTACAGTACACACATCTCCTCCTCACACTACTACTACACCATGACAGGAATACACAGCACAGGTACAGTACACACATCTCCTCCTCACACTACTACTACACCATGACAGGTATACACAGCACAGGTACAGTACACACATCTCCTCCTCACACTACTACTACACCATGACAGGTATACACAGCACAGGTACAGTACACATATCTCCTCCTCACATTACTACTACACCATGACAGGTACACACAGCACAGGTACGGTACACACATCTCCGCCTCACTCTACTACTACACCATGACAGGTATACACAGTACACACATCTCCTCCTCACACTACTACTACACCATGACAGGTATACACAGCACAGGTAAAGTACACACATCTCCTCCTCACACTACTACTACACCATGACAGGTACACACAGTACAGGTACAGTACACACATCTCCTCCTCACACTACTACTACACCATGACAGGTATACACAGCACAGGTACGGTACACACATCTCCGCCTCACTCTACTACTACACCATGACAGGTATACACAGTACACACATCTCCTCCTCACACTACTACTACACCATGACAGGTATACACAGCACAGGTACAGTATACACATCTCCTCCTCACACTACTACTACACCATGACAGGTATACACAGTACAGGTACAGTACACACATCTCCTCCTGATACTACTACACCATGACAGGTATACACAATACAGGTACAGCACACAGATCTCCTGATACTACTACTACACTATGACAGGTATACACAGTACATGTACAGCACACACATCTCCTCCTCACACTACTACTACACCATGACAGGTATACACAGTACAGGTACAGTACACACATCTCCTCCTGATACTACTACACCATGACAGGTATACACAATACAGGTACAGCACACAGATCTCCTGATACTACTACTACACTATGACAGGTATACACAGTACATGTACAGCACACACATCTCCTCCTCACACTACTACTACACCATGACAGGTATACACAGTACAGGTACAGTACACACATCTCCTCCTGATTCTACTACACCATGACAGATATACACAGCACAGGTACAGTACACACATCTCCTCCTCACACTACTACTACTACACCATGACAGGTATACACAGCACAGGTACAGTACACACATCTCCTCCTCACACTACTACACCATGACAGGTATACACAGTACAGGTACAGTACACACATCTCCTCCTCACACTACTACTACTACACCATGACAGGTATACACAGTACAGGTACAGTACACACATCATCTCCTGATACTACTACACCATGACAGGTATACACAGCACAGGTACAGCACACAAATCTCCTCCTCACACTACTACTACACCATGACAGGTATACACAGTACAGGTACAGTACACACATCTCCTCCTCACACTACTACTACACCATGACAGGTATACACAGTCCAGGTACAGTACACACATCTCCTCCTCACACTACTACTACACCATGACAGGTATACACAGTACAGGTACAGTACACACATCTCCTCCTCACACCACTACTACACCATGACAGGTATACACAGTCCAGGTACAGTACACACATCTCCTCCTCACACTACTACTACACCATGACAGGTATACACAGTACAGGTACAGTACACACATCTCCTCCTCACACCACTACTACACCATGACAGGTATACACAGTACAGGTACAGTACACACATCTCCTCCTCACACCACTACTACACCATGACAGGTATACACAGTACAGGTACAGTACACACATCTCCTCCTGATACTACTACTACACCATGACAGGTATACACAGTACAGGTACAGTACACACATCTCCTTCTCACATTATTACTACTACTTCGCTATGACAGGTATACACAGGCCACAGCTACTTTTGTGCTATCTCTGTGACACCAGGAGTAATATCGCTGATCAAAAATATACATGTTCCAAAAACTTTCACAATCTCAGTTGACCAATTTGACTCTAACAGGGACAAGTGTCTATCAGAGGCGTCTTCATTTTGGAGTTTGCCTGTCGGTTACTTTCCTGTGTTCACGTGACTGGTGCCACTGTTATTGGAGCACACATGCATGTCACTAAAGCTTCATGGAAAAAAGGTGCAGTGCATTGGTAACTGTATTGGATATAGTATTTTCTGATGCTATTGTGACAATTTTCTATTAGGTCTGATGATGAGACGGTTCTAGCAGATGCTGCTGTGTTATAATTGTCTCGGCACCTGCATCATGGCAGAACCTGTGACAGGCACCCTCTCTCCTACAGTCATTATCCTCTGTATTTGTGCGGCTTTGTTCAGATCTGCTCCGATCCCCTCCTCGCTGTCTCTTCTCTATTCATAGATGCCTGCACAGGAGGGGAAGGAGAGCAGCTATTTTTGTGAGATGATTTTATACACCTGGGTTATTTTTATACTGTGAGATCTCTGTGCATTCACCTGAAAAACTCAGACTGTGTAGGCTGCAGCAATGCTCATCACCCAGCGCATGCACTGCTACACTGTCACATGTGCCGCATCCGCTGTCACTATATTCACTGGAAATGACATAGACAAAGTGCACGTAACCTCGTATAGCACTCCACCATGACATGCAGAGGGCCTTCTACCACCATATATAACACACATCACCACTGCGTCACTTTCTACTACATCTCCTCACACTACTACTACTACACCATGACAGGTATATACAGTACAGGTACAGTACACACGTCTCCTCCTGATACTACTACTACACCATGACAGGTATATACAGTACAGGTACAGTACACACGTCTCCTCCTGATACTACTACTACACCATGACAGGTACACACAGTACATGTACAGTACACACATCTCCTCCTCACACTACTACTACACCATGACAGGTATACACAGTACAGTACACACATCTCCTCCTCACACTACTACTACTCCTCCTCACACTACTACTACACCATGACAGGTATACACAGTACAGGTACAGTACACACATCTCCTCCTCACTCGACTACTACACCATGACAGGTATACACAGAACAGGTACAGCACACACATCTCCTCCTCACACTACTACTACACCATGACAGGTATACATAGCACAGGTACAGTACACACATCTCCTCCCACTATTACACCATGACAGGTATACATAGCACAGGTACAGTACACACATCTCCTCCTCACACCACTACTACACCATGACAGGTACACACAGCACAGGTACAGTACACACATCTCCTCCTCACACTACTACTATACCATGACAGGTATACACAGCACAGGTACAGTACACACATCTCCTCCTGATACTACTACTACACCATGACAGGTATACACAGTACAGGTACAGTACACACATCTCCTCCTCACACTACTACTACACCATGACAGGTATACACAGCACAGGTACAGTACACACATCTCCTCCTGATACTACTACTACACCATGACAGGTATACACAGTACAGGTACAGTACAAACATCTCCTCCTGATACTACTACTACTACACCATGACAGGTATACACAGCACAGGTACAGTACACACATCTCCTCACACTACTACTACTACACCATGACAGGTATACACAGTACAGGTACAGTACACACATCTCCTCCTCACACCACTACTACACCATGACAGGTATACACAGTACAGGTACAGTATACACATCTCCTCCTCACACTACTAATACACCATGACAGGTATACACAGTACAGGTACAGTACACACATCTCCTCCTCACACTACTACTACTCCATGACAGGTATACACAGCACAGGTACAGTACACACATCTCCTCCCACTACTACACCATGACAGGTATACACAGTACAGGTACATTACACACATCTCCTCCTGATACTACTACTACACCATGACAGGTATACACAGTACAGGTACAGTACACACATCTCCTCCTGATACTACTACTACACCATGACAGGTATACACAGTACAGGTACAGTACACACATCTCCTCCTGATACTACTACACCATGACAGGTATACACAGTACAGGTACATTACACACATCTCCTCCTGATACTACTACTACACCATGACAGGTATACACAGCACAGGTACAGTACACACATCTCCTCCTCACACTACTACACCATGACAGGTATACACAGCACAGGTACAGCACACACATCTCCTCCTCACACTACTACTACACCATGACAGGTATACATAGCACAGGTACAGTACACACATCTCCTCCCACTATTACACCATGACAGGTATACATAGCACAGGTACAGTACACACATCTCCTCCTCACACCACTACTACACCATGACAGGTACACACAGCACAGGTACAGTACACACATCTCCTCCTCACACTACTACTACACCATGACAGGTATACACAGCACAGGTACAGTACACACATCTCCTCCTGATACTACTACTACTACACCATGACAGGTATACACAGCACAGGTACAGTACACACATCTCCTCCTGATACTACTACTACTACACCATGACAGGTATACACAGCACAGGTACAGTACACACATCTCCTCACACTACTACTACTACACCATGACAGGTATACACAGTACAGGTACAGTACACACATCTCCTCCTCACACCACTACTACACCATGACAGGTATACACAGTACAGGTACAGTATACACATCTCCTCCTCACACTACTAATACACCATGACAGGTATACACAGTACAGGTACAGTACACACATCTCCTCCTCACACTACTACTACTCCATGACAGGTATACACAGCACAGGTACAGTACACACATCTCCTCCCACTACTACACCATGACAGGTATACACAGTACAGGTACATTACACACATCTCCTCCTGATACTACTACTACACCATGACAGGTATACACAGTACAGGTACAGTACACACATCTCCTCCTGATACTACTACACCATGACAGGTATACACAGTACAGGTACAGAACACACATCTCCTCCTCACACTACTACTACACCATGACAGGTATACACAGCACAGGTACAGTACACACATCTCCTCCTGATACTACTACTACACCATGACAGGTATACACAGTACAGGTACAGTACACACATCTCCTCCTCACACTACTACTACACCATGACAGGTATACACAGCACAGGTACAGTACACACATCTCCTCCTGATACTACTACTACACCATGACAGGTATACACAGTACAGGTACAGTACAAACATCTCCTCCTGATACTACTACTACTACACCATGACAGGTATACACAGCACAGGTACAGTACACACATCTCCTCACACTACTACTACTACACCATGACAGGTATACACAGTACAGGTACAGTACACACATCTCCTCCTCACACCACTACTACACCATGACAGGTATACACAGTACAGGTACAGTATACACATCTCCTCCTCACACTACTAATACACCATGACAGGTATACACAGTACAGGTACAGTACACACATCTCCTCCTCACACTACTACTACTCCATGACAGGTATACACAGCACAGGTACAGTACACACATCTCCTCCCACTACTACACCATGACAGGTATACACAGTACAGGTACATTACACACATCTCCTCCTGATACTACTACTACACCATGACAGGTATACACAGTACAGGTACAGTACACACATCTCCTCCTGATACTACTACACCATGACAGGTATACACAGTACAGGTACATTACACACATCTCCTCCTGATACTACTACTACACCATGACAGGTATACACAGCACAGGTACAGTACACACATCTCCTCCTCACACTACTACACCATGACAGGTATACACAGCACAGGTACAGCACACACATCTCCTCCTCACACTACTACTACACCATGACAGGTATACATAGCACAGGTACAGTACACACATCTCCTCCCACTATTACACCATGACAGGTATACATAGCACAGGTACAGTACACACATCTCCTCCTCACACCACTACTACACCATGACAGGTACACACAGCACAGGTACAGTACACACATCTCCTCCTCACACTACTACTACACCATGACAGGTATACACAGCACAGGTACAGTACACACATCTCCTCCTGATACTACTACTACTACACCATGACAGGTATACACAGCACAGGTACAGTACACACATCTCCTCCTGATACTACTACTACTACACCATGACAGGTATACACAGCACAGGTACAGTACACACATCTCCTCACACTACTACTACTACACCATGACAGGTATACACAGTACAGGTACAGTACACACATCTCCTCCTCACACCACTACTACACCATGACAGGTATACACAGTACAGGTACAGTATACACATCTCCTCCTCACACTACTAATACACCATGACAGGTATACACAGTACAGGTACAGTACACACATCTCCTCCTCACACTACTACTACTCCATGACAGGTATACACAGCACAGGTACAGTACACACATCTCCTCCCACTACTACACCATGACAGGTATACACAGTACAGGTACATTACACACATCTCCTCCTGATACTACTACTACACCATGACAGGTATACACAGTACAGGTACAGTACACACATCTCCTCCTGATACTACTACACCATGACAGGTATACACAGTACAGGTACAGAACACACATCTCCTCCTCACACTACTACTACACCATGACAGGTATACACAGCACAGGTACAGTACACACATCTCCTCCTCACACCACTACTACACCATGACAGGTACACACAGCACAGGTACAGTACACACATCTCCTCCTCACACTACTACTACACCATGACAGGTATACACAGTACAGGTACAGTACACACATCTCCTCCTCACACTACTAATACACCATGACAGGTATACACAGTACAGGTACAGTACACACATCTCCTCCTCACACTACTACTACTCCATGACAGGTATACACAGTACAGGTACAGTACACACATCTCCTCCTGATACTACTACACCATGACAGGTATACACAGTACAGGTACAGTATACACATCTCCTCCTCACACAACTACTACACCATGACAGGTATACACAGCACAGGTACAGTACACACATCTCCTCCTCACACCACTACTACACCATGACAGGTACACACAGCACAGGTACAGTACACACATCTCCTCCTCACACTACTACTACACCATGACAGGTATACACAGTACAGGTACAGTACACACATCTCCTCCTCACACTACTAATACACCATGACAGGTATACACAGTACAGGTACAGTACACACATCTCCTCCTCACACTACTACTACTCCATGACAGGTATACACAGCACAGGTACAGTACACACATCTCCTCCTGATACTACTACACCATGACAGGTATACACAGTACAGTTACAGTACACACATCTCCTGCTGATACTACTACTACTGGAGATGCCATAGGAAGCATGAAGTCAGTACTTTATTGTCCATAACTGACTTCAAATCAAATTTCTCTTATGAGAAGAGCTTAGTACAAAACCAGCCCTGTTGAAAATATACAAAGTATCTTTCTATGATGGTTGCTCTGAAATCTACTGTTTGCAAGGTATAGTCTTGGTCATATGGTGCAGAAGAACCTTTGCAGTCCTATGTAACACCTCAGATAACACAGTGATAACTCTCTGAGTACAGATAATGTAGTAGATGTCACCTGCAGTCCTATGTAACACCTCAGATAACACAGTGATAACTCTCTGAGTACAGATAATGTAGTAGATGTCACCTGCAGTCCTATGTAACACCACAGATAATGGTAATAACTCTCTGAGTACAGATAATTTAGATGTCACCTGCAGTCCTATGTAACACCAGCAGGGTGGGCCAAATTCTCAATCTCCTCCCCCAACCCTACCGTGAAACAGATATGTGGATGGACATTATTATATACAGTAGAATACAGCACCACATACCTGTTACATCCAATGACGTCTCCTGTCATGTAGACTTTCCTCAATGTCTTCATTCAGAGATAAGACCGCCCTGATACCTTCTTTCAGCCGATTCTCGTCTCTGCAGAGTTTCACGGAAAAAAATTTAGATTCCTCACTTTACTATCATCCTCTCCTTCCTGGTGTCTCAACACTGTCATCCTGCTGCCCCCCAATACTGTGCTAGAGCCATACAGATAGTCCCCCATTCCCCATAATATTATTCCCCCAGTATATTATAATGGCCCCCTCTGTATTAGTATTATTATTATTAATGACCCCTCTGCATTATTATTATTATTAATATAATGGCCCCCTCTTTATTAGTAATATATTGGCCACTCTTTATTATTAATATGATAACCTCCTCTTTATTTTTAATGTAATGGCCCCCTCTTTACTATTAATGTAATGGCCACTCCACTTTATTAGTATGATGTCCCCGATCCTCCTCTCTCTGCTCCTCCCCTACCCTCACCCCCATAGTGACCCCAGTACCTCTGCAATTAGGGTATGGTACATAAAAAAAAAATACTTACCTCTCTCCATCACAATTTGTGGCGTCCCGGCGCAGGTGGTCACGAATGCCTCACTGTGCCTTTTCCACGTCGTGTCATCGAGTCATCTCGCGAGATCCGACACAAGAAGGTCACAGTGAGGTAATCGTAATCGAGTCCTGCTTCACTCTACTGCCTTATAAGCTTCATGCCTAGTGGCCTGAAGCCTATGAGGCATAACGGAGGGGACGGGATCCCCCTGCAATTTGGCGCCCGGGGCAACGGCCCCCACGTCCCCCCCCCCCTTCCTCACGCTACGCCACTGCCCTTCATACCTCTTGGTATCTCCCCAATTATTGGTTCTGCTAGATTTAGTTCAGTCTGACAGTAAAGGGGTACTGAAGGGTTGCGTCCTTTCTACTGCAGCTCTCTGCTGTAATTGTCACAACTTCTAACAGTAGATTTGGCTGGTGGCAGTTGAAGGATGGAAATGAGCATGTGCAACCACCTCAGTGATATTACTGAGGTGGACAGAGAAACAAGGAAAAGAACAAACAGTAAGTGGTACTATAAAGATGCAATTCATTGAATACATGGGTTTGCTATATTTTTAATTACGTGCAAAAATAGTATTCAGATCCAGGCACTGGTTTGAAAAACGTAGAATGTCAAATTTGGTGCTCTTTTGAAATGAGGATTTGGGAGCCCATCACTACCTTCAAATGTATTGATTGTCAACTACTGGGCTTTCTCCCAGGATAGTCCTGTGATAGTCCTAGCTCTTCTGTTGGCAGTATTGGCCATCTTTTAGCAGGAATCCACAAAAAAAATGACAACGGAGCGGCTGTCGAATAAAATCTGCTTCTTGCATAGATCACCCAAAATCAGAGGGACATATACTTGGTCAGTCCAAAGCTCTGGGTCGGGGATCTTTGAGTCTTTTCGGACTTGTTTGCTTAGAACAGACCATATTTCTGAAGATGTGATCCCCTGTTGGAAGTGCGAAAAAGTCAAAGGATCAAGGGAAATTGGATGCACTGGGGAAGGACAACAAACTTGTGGGCAGCTCTCTTGTGGGTACACCATTCTTGAGGTTCTTCTTTCCAGACATCTGAAAATGCTAAATTTGGGTCATCCCTGATGATATAAACCTCAGGTACCACATTGATCACAAGCATGCTAATGGCATTGACTGTTCTCTGGTGAAAAATACCCCTATCATGAGAAATATCATTATGGTCATCTCAATTTTGGATTTCATTTTATGTCTCAAGTAAGAGATAAAGGAGTTATGGCCAAGCAGGTTTACCAAAGCACTTTCTCCATAGGACAGAAGGACTTTCTCCATAGGATGCTCAGTTTCTATGGAAACAAGGGCAGTAGGCCTCGGGCCTATATTCCAGGCCTAGCGAGACAGATGTCTGCAAAGAAATTGCAGGGGGTGGCTAATAATGAAAAGCTTTGCCGCAGGACCAGGCCTGTCCGTACATGCCTGTGAAGACTGAACCACATCAGATTAATCATAGGGGACGTAGACGGAATACAGAGAAGATATAGACACAAAATATGAAAGATGGACCTTAAAGGGCCATGAGTCCATAGGATATTCTTCTTCTCATGTTATCAAAAATTGGACTCTTTGACATTTTGGCATGACCTATGGTTGTGTCCACACTCCCCATATATAGAGCACTACTTACAGCTATATAAAGATGGGGTATTCGTTGAGTTTTCTGCTTGACTGGGAAAGAAGCCAGAAAAATGCTGCAAGCTAAGCACAAATGACTGAAGAGTCTCATTGCTTTATCCTCGCTTTAGGACACGGCCCTAGAACATGCATGATGTATATGAAAGATGGTTTGACTCTCATTAGCATTGACTTTGTGGGTGACCTCTACCCAGCAGAAGGTGTACTGTATGTGAGATTCTAATCCTTAATATATACTGTATATTCCCTATAATGCACCAGCCTCTTTATATATACTATATGAAATCAGGGGTGAATGGCCCCAATACCCAACAAGATAAGAACTGCTGGCCACCATCTTCGTTGCCCATTTTTCGCTCTACTAATAACAATTTTTTTAATTGCGAAAACTTTTTTGAGCAAACATTTACAAAAAATTGTTACCATTTCAGTTTTCAAAGTTCTTATATAAATGGAATGCCCCTTTAATTGGTTCTTTAAAATTATTGATTTTGATTAATAATTCAGGATGACACAGGGGAGGTCGTAATGTGACCAATGCCGTGTCACTTTCCCCATGGTTCTTTACCTAAAGTGATTTATAAAAAAAAAAAATCTGATTAATAAAGCAAGTTGACATAGGGAATGTTAAAGAGGACCTTTCATTACAATAAAAAATCGAAACTACGTATACAAACATGGAGAGCGGCGCCCAGGAATCTCCCTGCACTTACTATTGTCCCTAGGCGCCGCTCTGTTCTCCCGGTATAGGCTCCGGTATCTTCAGATTTTCGGCTCAACCGGGAGGAGCATACTTAGTTTAGATTTTTTATTGTATTGAAAGGTCCTCTTTAAGATGTGACCCCTGCTGTGCCACCTTCCTCCTTATCTGCTATGAGCACAGTGCCAGTTAGCTGAGTCACGTGAGACTGGTTGCTATGGATACACTGCCGCACAGCTACAGTTTTAAATGGGGTTGCTTGGCAGCACGCCCCTAGAAACCAATATGTCTGAGATTACTCAGGTCTTGCGATCTAAACGGGAATGGCACCACCGATCTGATGGCAGAAAATCTGCCTTATTAATCAGATTTTTAAAATAAATAAATTAAAGGCTGTTTTAATGTGTAACCAGGCAGATGAAGACGATATAGAGAAGTGACCGCCTCTATAGGATCTGTAGTGGCTGCACTTCCTGTTTTTCCATCTGGAAAGCTTAAAGGGGAGAAACCATAAACTTATAACCAAGAAATTTTAAAAAGGAGAGATAGAGAGGCAACTCAAAGTTTATGGGGGTCATTTATTAACCACAAATACCCTGTATTAGGTGTATTTCTGGCGCTGATTGCAAATTAACCCCTATCACACCAGGTCTAAAATTCAGCATGGCGTGGGTGGGGATGAGGACGGGCCAGCAGGCCTGTCTTATTTACTATTTTCTATGTTGTTTTAGTCAAAGAAAATGGTCTAAATGTCAGACAGTTCAGAAGATGGCTTACATTTAGACTGGAGCTGGATGGCCGACACCTCTTCATAATTTCGGCGGATCCACTGCCAGCACAGGGTCTTATTAAGACTGTCGTCTAAAATGTTGGTCTTAAAAAATGTGCCCCTATGTTTTTTATGTTTTGAGGAGAAAACGCCCTTAAATGGAGAACTCTTTTAAGATTCATTAATGGTGGTCACAACATTCAAGGTTACACCTTTTCATGTTGCAACTGTGATTCCAATGGGATTGTCATACAAAAAACTTCTGTCTGCACACTCACCATGATACATTTTGGTGAACTTGCTGTGTCTTTTTCTTTTTGGCCCATGTAACAGCCCATGTTTTTATCTTCTGTGCTGTTGGGGAGTCCATGCTGCTCTTGAACCTGTGGGAGCAACCACAATCCATAGCAGACATCCTACAATGTCTGCACGTTAGGAAATATCTCTTTTAGATAATGGGCAACCAGGCTCGGACTGGCCCACCGGGGAGGCTGGGGATTCCTTGGTAGGCCCCCAGTCTCCTGCGCCCCGGAGAAAGATGGAGGAGTAATTATTTATCTTGTTTCTCAGGAGAGATAATTATTGTAGCCACTAGCTGGCAGTATCGCACAGTGATGCAGCCTCCTAAACTTCCCGGGCTGCTGGCAGTGAAGGAGGGGAGAACATGTCTGGCCATCCTCCTGCCCTCCCTGCTGTCAGAAAACCGTGGTTGCTGGAGAGAAAGACTCCTCTGCGGTGCTGGGCTGATTTCTCATTTGTGTGACAGTAGTGAACTGTAGGAGACTGTAAGGGGGAAATAGGGGATTTGTTTATAGTAGACTCAGATCTGTGTATGTGTGCTGCTCTCTACAGAGTTCAGAGTGGCATTGAGGGACCAGGATCCCCACTATTACCCTGCCTCAGGTGACCCTAATGCTTCTATTTCAGTTATGACCCTTTGTTTGTGCCCTTTGCTCACGTTGCTCCCCTAGCGCCTTTGCTTGGGCTTTGTTAAAGGTTATGACCTGCAAAGGGGGTTGGACTTATGCCCGAAAAATTCTGCACAATGCGTCACATTCTCCAGTATTGACACGTATGGTTTACATGGCGGCAGTGATGATATTCTGTATTTATAGGCATCACTGCTGCCATGTAAAGAGATACTGGTGGTGGAGTGGTGGAGGATTTAAAAGGGTTGTCTAGGCTTTCAAGTTATCCTCTCCACACCATAGGGCATAACTATATGATTTATGGGGTCCGATCCTCCAAACCCAACTGATCCCAGGAATGGGTCCTGTTCCCCCTTTTTGAAGGTGTGGCACTCTTTGGGACCACTGGAAATAGCCAGCGCTGTACTCCGCCATCTCCAGCGACCCCATAGAGAATGGATGGAGAGGCAGGGCATATGCTCGACCTGCCACTCAATCAAGAAGGGGGATCAGTGGGGGCTCCAGCGTTCAGACCCCCCATGGATCACTTAGTTATCCCCGATCCTGTGGATATAGGATAATTAGAATAGTAGACACAAGCTCTTTAACAGGCGAGCTTTTCTTTTTTAGTTTGACACATATTTGGGGCCAGATTTTTTTATTTTTATTTTATTTTTTTTACGCCCAAAGAAAACCTTTAAGGATAGGGAATGTGAAAAGGTCCAACAGCTATGACACGACAGGTGATAAGTGTGTGATTGATGGGGGTCTGACTGCTGGGACCCCTATGATCAAGGGAATGTGGCCTTAAGACCCTTGCATACATAGATTGGTGGTAATGTAATTGAATGTCTCAGGACCCCTTTTTTATGATCAGTGGATGTTCCAGCAGTCAGACCCCCGGCAGTCTGATATTTATCACCTATCCTATAGATAGGCGATAGGTCATTATGGTAGGACAACCCTTTTAATTATTTTGTAGATTATGTACAATCTGAGGAGGTTAAGATTTGGTACATTTCATGCCAGACATTTATGCTTAAAGGGGTTAAAGGGTTTGTCTCACTTCAGTAAATGGCATTTATCATGCAGTTAATACAAGGCACTTACTAATGTATTGTGATTGTCCATATTGCCTCCTTTCCATCACATTATACACATTATACACTCCATCTTTAATATTTCGGTTATCACTGTAAGTGCCCATGAACACGACCGTTGGATGTTTTGCAGTCTGAAAATTGCGGATCCGCAAAACATGGATACCGGGTGTGTGCATTCCACAATATGCGGAACAGAACAGCTGGCCTCTAATAGAACAGTCCTATCCTTGTCTGTAAGGCCGACAATATTAGGACATGTTCTGTCGTTTTGCAGAACGGCCATGCGGACATACAGACATAGGATGCACACGGAGTCATTTATTTATGTTTTGCGGCCCCATTGAAGTGAAGTGAACGGTACAGACTTGACCTCAAGACCGTAGCTAAAGGAGGTAGCAGTTGCACCTAGGCCCTGGAGTTCCCTCTATCACATCTAATCACCAGCATTGGCAAGTTGCAGATGAGGGCCCTTATGCAGATTTTCATTGGGGCCCAGGAGCTTCAAGTTATACCACCTCACTGTGACATGCAATAGGCAACCAACTCAGAATGGAATTGGCCATTATATAGCCAGTCTTGATGTAATAAAGATCCTGGAGGATCTAGGAACTGTGTTCTTCCCGACATTGATACACTGGTTTCCTAGGGTCTGTCTTGAGCATATCTACAAGGAGTGAAGAAGTTGCATTTGCACCTGGGGACTGGAGCCTGAGAGAGCCTAGAGGTCCTTCTGCCCAATATGAATACAACTAAATTATACATTGTAGTTAAAGGGGTTGTCCCACAAAAATATTCTACATTTTTCAAACCAGCCCCTGGATCAGAATACTTTTGTAATTGCATGCAATTAAAAAATTTGTAAAGCCACCGAGTTAATCAAGAAAATAAATATGTATAGCGCCACCTGCTGTTTGCCCTTTTCCAAAATTCTTTGTCCCGCTCACTGACATGGAAGCACATGTTCAGTTCCATCCTTTAATTGCCACCAGCTGCAGCAGAAAAGACACGACCCCCTGAGAAAGGACATGAACCCCGAGCTTCCAGTGTGAAATAAATCTAGCAGAGGAATTGGAGCAATAAATGGCAGAAGCTCTGGATCCCTGTGAGGTTCAGGGCTGGTTCGAGGCTTTGTTAGAAAGAGACTGCCATGTACTATATGATGTCAGACTGTCATTTTTTACATTATTCATGGAATAACCCCTTTAAGGCAGAAGTCACAGGTTTGGCTTCTACCACCAGCTACAATGGAATGAATGTGGGTTGACACACCATGGCACAAAAGACCACGAGGGCGATACAGTATGGCATCATGCAAAAAGAGGTCACAACTTCAAGGAGGGTTTTGGCCCTTTAAGTCTACCCCTTTCTACAGCATTACCAAATGGTTTGGTCCAGTGATGTAATCTACTGGGTGGCAGATGTTGTCTCTGCTGCTCCTTCTGTGACTTTTTTCTGCCCTAAACTTGAAGGAGTTATGCCATGATTAATGTAAAAAATAAAAATCAGACATCATATAGTACATGACAATCTCTTTCTAACAAAGCTAGAACCAGCCCTGTACCTCACATGGATCCAGAGATCTCCTAATTCATTGCTCTGCTAGATTTATATCAAGCTGACAGCTCAAGGGGAGTGTCCTTTCTGCTGGAGATCCGGGGGCGTGTCTTTTCTGCTACAGCTCTCTCCCTATCACAGCTCAGGACACAGCTTATGGATAAAACTGAGCATGTGCGGCCATCTCAGTGAGCAGGACAGAGAAATTAGAAAGAAAGGCAAACAACAGGTGGCGCTATACAGATACATTTTATTGAATAACTCAGTGGCTATACTAATTACATGCAATTACAAAAGTATTCAGATCCAGGGTCTGGTTGGAAAACGGTAGAATATTTTTGGTGGGACGAACCCTTTAAAAGAAAATCACAATATGAAAACTGAAATGGCCATAGACGCACCAGTTGTGATAATTATGACTTTCTGTGATGGACTTTTAGACAACTTGAAGCTCTGGGGCCCCCAGTGCAAAATCTGAAGCAGGACCCCCATCTCTTCTTGTGTGGTAGAGGGTCTCTGGCTGCCACCCTAGGTGCCAGGTCCAGGATGCAGCTGTTACTTCTGCCCCCTTATAGCTGTTCCTCCGGTGGTGCTTCAACATTATTGGGTACCTGGGGGGAGGGGGTGGTAGTAGTAATTATTATTATTATTATATTATTATTATTATTATTATTATTACTACTATTATTATCACATATTACTAATACACTATTATTACTATTACTATTATTAGTATTACTAATACACTTATTTACTAATACACTTATTATTATCACTTATTACTAATACACTATGATGATGATTATTATGATGTGCTGATGGGTTGACTAGCGGTGTAATTCCTGCTATATATAGAAGCGGTCCTGATGCCGCCCTCACATATCTGGGTCACTGGCAATGTCTTGGTACCCAGTTAAAAGAACTGTCAGCATTTCATTCTAGGATAAAGATTCGCTTGAAGGGGTTTGATTCAGAAAAATATGGGGGAGGGGGGAGCCACGTCTTTAACCCATTCGCCGCCATGGACAAAGGGTTTTGGCCTGTAATGAGTTTAAAGCTTTCCCTCTCCCCCTTAATCCCGGCCTGGAGGATGAGAAGGGTCTTTAAGGCATAATGCGGCTGAAATCTTGTTAAAGACGTCCTGCTTATTCCCGGCTGCCGGGCTAATTACATCTACACAGATGTCCTGTCTTTTACATGATGGCGGCCTGTGAGAAGCAAGGGTGGATGGCACACTCTGACGTGCTTCAACAAGTTTTATGTGTCTCTGTCAGAAGGGAACATAGGAGGACAATCAGCATGTCAAACGGTCTTTGTCACCCATAGCAACCAATGACAGCGCAGCTTTCATTTTATATCCTGCCCTTGACAAATGAAAACTGCGCTGTGATTGGTTGCTAGGGGCCACCAAGACAGCTTTTCATTACAAATATGGCTGCCCAAAATAGAACTCAGTGAAGGCCTTTTCCCCTGTGTGACCAGTGGCAGCGCAGATTATCGACTTTTATAGTGCCATCATATTACATGGCGCTGTATACAGCAAGACAAAATGTCACCGATCAACGGGTGTTATGGCGGGTGTTAATTGCTGTTCTGCAGCAGCTGAGGCAGCATCCTAGAGCAGGCCGCCTATTGGAGGGCAGAGGTAGCATCTGTACCCGGGCCCTGGTGCCTGAAGGGGCCCAAAGCTACATAAGAAGACCTTAATATTATAAATGGCACAGGGTAGTTGCTTCAAGTTATACCACTGGGCAAAAACGGGCATGATACCCACCTCACCTGCTGCAGAACCTCTTTTTAGATAGGTTCTATGAGCTTCGCATCTATCACTGACAAAGGTCTACCAAGAGGCTCTGCAGCAGCTAAAGCAGGTGATATAAGATGCCTCAGCTGCTGCATAACCTCCAAGCCAATGCCGAGAATAGTTTTCAGTCGGATATTGATGTGAGGTTCTGCAGCAGCATGTGTGTGTGCTAAGAGGTTTTGCAGCAGCATGTGTGTGTACTAAGGGCTTCCGCAGCAGCATGTGTGTGTACTAAGGGCTTCCGCAGCAGCATGTGTGTGTGCTAAGAGGTTTTGCAGCAGCATGTGTGTGTACTAAGGGCTTCCGCAGCAGCATGTGTGTGTGCTAAGAGGTTTTGCAGCAGCATGTGTGTGTACTAAGGGCTTCCGCAGCAGCATGTGTGTGTGCTAAGAGGTTTTGCAGCAGCATGTGTGTGTACTAAGGGCTTCCGCAGCAGCATGTGTGTGTACTAAGAGGTTCTCCAGCAGCATGTGTCTAGTAAGATGTTCTGCAGCAGCATGTGTGTGTACAAAGAGGTTCTGCAGCAGCATGTGTGTGTACTAAGAGGTTCTGCAGTACGTGTGTGTTAAGAGGTTCTGCAGCAGCATGTGTGTGTACAAATAGGGTTCTGCAGCAGCATGTGTGTGAACTAAGAGGTTCTGAAGCACCATGTCTGTGTACTAAGAGGTTCTACAGCAGTATTTGTGTATACTAAGAGGTTCTGCCGCAGCATGTCTGTGTACTAAGAGGTTCTGCAGCAGCATTTGTGTGCATCAAGAGATTCTGCAGCAGCATGTGTGTGTACTAAGAGGTTCTACAGCAGCTCGGACGTATAGTATATGTCCTGATACCTACCTTAGACTTTGTGAGGTCCGGGGTAATGGGGGTCCTGTGACTGCTCAGTTACCTAGTGATATATGACCTGATCCTGTATCATGCAGGAGTCTGGGAAAGCTGGGTGACTTCATGGATGAATCACGGTGCCGTGACCTCATATCCTGATAAATGATTGGATGAGATTTCGGGCACAGGGTGACATAATCACTTGCTTAGTAATGTATGGCGAGAAGGCCATTATAGATGACATCACTGGGTGAGGCCATGACATAAAGATGGACGCTGACGTGCTGCTTTCGTCTCTTTCTCTCTTCCCTCCAGCAGATAATAAGCACCATGGAGACACAGGCCAGCAATGGTCCCGGCAGTGTGGGCATTCTCAACGGCACAAATGGGGCAGCGGACGACAGCAAAACCAATTTGATCGTCAACTATCTTCCTCAGAACATGACGCAAGAAGAGTTTAAGAGTCTTTTCGGGAGCATCGGAGAAATTGAGTCCTGTAAACTGGTCCGAGACAAAATAACAGGTATGTGACCACATTAAGGGTTAATAGGGGCACCTATGGGATTGGGATTGTGCCATCATCCATCATCATCGCCTTCAGACCTCGAGAAGGATGGAGGAACAACAGATTTATCCTTTACAGACTGTTCCGTCCTTATCGCACATCCCTTTCTTCCCGGAATTCCAGACGAGCATGTATGGCCTATAAGTCTCCTCAGGCCGACTAAGGCTCTCTCCCTAAGGGGAGACAGTACCCCCCCTCCCCCAAATCCTTATCGCACCTCATTAGTGTAGGCTCAATGATGACATTCCTGATGTGGCCGATGATAAGCTGATAACCATCACCATTACTGCTGTAGAGTGCAGACACCATGCGGCCATACATGAAATCATCCTGGTGTTTACTATCTCCTATCTATCTCATATCTATCCATCTATCTATCATCTATCTCATATACACCTAATCTTCACACGTGTCCTTTCCTACCTTTCCTCTTGGTTTTAGATTTAGGGCGCATTCACATGACTGTATTGTTTTGTGAATCCGCAAAACACAGATACCGGCCATGTGTGTTCTGCAGTTTGAGGACCACACATGGCCGCAACTAGAATAGAAAATGCCTATTCTTGTCTGTCTATCTATCTATCTCATATCTATCTATCATCTATCTCATATCCACCTAATCTTCACGTGTCCTTTCCTACTTTTCCTCTTGGTTTAGGGAACATTCACATGACTGTACTGTTTTGCGGATCTGCAAAACACCAATACCGGCCGTGTGTGTTCTGCAGTTTGAGGACTGCACATGGCCGCAAGTATAAAATGCCTATTCTTGTCTTTTTTGTGGGTCCGCATACAGCCGTCTGAATGAACCCTTACCGAGATGACCAGCTTTGAAAAAAACACCTTTTGCATTACTCACAGTGCCTGACAGAGTACCACAAAGGTTTTTTTCACAGTTGATCATCTCATGCCACTCATCTTAGGATATCAAGACCCAAGAGAACATCTATCTATCTATCTATTTATCTATGTATCTGACCATCTATCTAATAAATCCAAAAAACAGGGCAGTACTGCAACTTCAGGTGGAAAGGTGATGACCCCATTTATTTCCCAGGCAACTTTTCGGCCCACTCCATGAGGCCTTTGTCAAGCAGAGCAATAGTGTCACAAGTGAGTATACACTCACCTAAAGAATTATTAGGAACACCATACTAATACGGTGTTGGACCCCCTTTTGCCTTCAGAACTGCCTTAATTCTACGTGGCATTGATTCAACAAGGTGCTGATAGCATTCTTTAGAAATGTTGGCCCATATTGATAGGATAGCATCTTGCAGTTGATGGAGATTTGAGGGATGCACATCCAGGGCACGAAGCTCCCGTTCCACCACATCCCAAAGATGCTCTATTGGGTTGAGATCTGGTGACTGTGGGGCCATTTTAGTATAGTGAACTCATTGTCATGTTCAAGAAACCAATTTGAAATGATTCGAGCTTTGTGACATGGTGCATTATCCTGCTGGAAGTAGCCATCAGAGGATGGGTACATGGTGGTCATGAAGGGATGGACATGGTCAGAAACAATGCTCGGGTAGCCCGTGGCATTTAAACAATGGCCAATTGGCACTAAGGGGCCTAAAGTATGCCCAGAAAACATCCCCCACACCATTACACCACCATAACCAGCCTGCACAGTGGTAACAAGGCATGATGGATACATGTTCTCATTCTGTTTATGCCAAATTCGGACTCTACCATTTGAATGTCTCAACAGAAATCGAGACTCATCAGACCAGGCAACATTCCAGTCTTCAACAGTCCAATTTTGGTGAGCTCGTGCAAATTGTAGCCTCTTTTTCCTATTTGTAGTGGAGATGAGTGGTACCCGGTGGGGTCTTCTGCTGGTGTAGCCCATCCGCCTCAAGGTTGTGCGTGTTGAGGCTTCACAAATACTTTGCTGCATACCTCGGTTGTAACGAGTGGTTATTTCAGTCAACGTTGCTCTTCTATCAGCTTGAATCAGTCTGTATTTTCGCCCACAGGACTGCCGCATACTGGATGTTTTTCCCTTTTCACACCATTCTTTGTAAACCCTAGAAATGGTTGTGCGTGAAAATCCCAGTAACTGAGCAGATTGTGAAATACTCAGACCTGCCCGTCTGGCACCAACAACCATGCCACGCTCAAAATTGCTTAAATCACCTTTCTTTCCCATTCTGACATTCAGTTTGGAGTTCAGGAGATTGTCTTGACCAGGACCACAACCCTACATGCATTGAAGCAACTGGTTGACTAGATAATCGCATTAATGAGAAATAGAACAGGTGTTCCTAATAATTCTTTAGGTGAGTGTATACCCATAATTCCAAAGTGTGAGTAAATCACATGATACATACTAAGTTAATGATTGGACACATGATAGATAAATCAAATAGACAATTGATCACATGGTATCCAAGACTATAACAGGGTAATAAAAAATAAAACTAAGTGCATAGATGTCATAAAAAAACATTACAATTCATAATAAAGAATCTCCATAATTATGGTGAAGACATAATCAACATGACACATAATCAAAAAATTGATATGTGAGCCTGTGCATTAGTGCTAAAGTGCAAGTGCATAGTAGGTGCATAGGTGTTAGGAATGGTTTCCACTCCCTTCTCAGTCACCTTAATATGCATTTGCTCTTTGTGATAGTGGATGGCACGTCACAGTGCTTCTGGCCGCGCGACACTGACATGTTGGGCGATATTAGCAGAGGATGCATTTTAACCCTTTAGATACTATGCACTTGCACTTTAGCACTAATGCACAGGCTCACATCAATTTTTTGATTATGTGTCATATTTATGTTTCAAAAGGTGTTTATTGAATTTTGCACATAAAAAAGGCAAAATGATGATAGCACATGTTAAAAATGTATCACATGACAACAGAACATCTCTTGGAGACAAACATATCGTTGGCATATTAAATGACACAATAATAGGGTTACATAAAATCAAGATGTGTCATATTTATTATGTCTTCACCATAATTATGGAGATTCTTTATTATGAATTGTAATGTTTTTTACGGCATCTATGCACTTTTTTTTTTTTATTACCCTGTAATAGTCTTGGATACCATGTGATCAATTGTCTGATTTATCTATCATGTGTCCAATCATTCACTTAGAATGTATCATGTAATTTACTCACACTTTGGAATTATGGGTATATATACTCACTTGTGACACTATTGCTTTGCTAGACAAAGGCCTCATGGAGTGGGCCGAAACGTTGCCTGGGAAATAAATTGGGTCATCACCCTTACACCTGAAGGCGGAGTGTTTTTGGGATTTACTATACAGTGGAAGAGACGCCTGCCTTCCCTGAGGATTTGCACCCTATTCATGTTGTCTAACTGTGCTGCTGCTTTATCTGTGTTTGTGACTATCGCCTATCTATCTATCTATCTATCTTTCTATCTATCTATCTATCAGTCTTTCTATCTATCTCCTATCTATCTATCTCCTATCTATCTATCTATCTATCTATCTATCTATCTATCTCCGATCTATCTATCAGTCTTTCTATCTATCTCCTATCTATCTATCTATCTATCTATCTCCGATCTATCTATCTATCTATCTATCTATCTATCTATCTATCTATCTATCTATCAGTCTTTCTATCTATCTCCTATCTATCTATCTCCTATCTATCTATCTATCTATCTCTCTATCTATCTCCTATCTATCTATCTATCTATCTATCTATCTCCGATCTATCTCCGATCTATCTATCAGTCTTTCTTTCTATCTCCTATCTATCTGTCTTATCAGGTATTAAACGCTGGTAAAGGCAATATGCAGACAGGTCACCTACAGTCATCCTGTGGCACACTTATTGGACCTCATTAGTGTAAGTCTAGGCACAGAAGACATGAAACTCTAAAACTTAACCTTTAATACATTTCAGATAAAACTTCCATAAATATGGAAAGTACAATGGCCCAAACCAATACAATTATCGATGGAAAGAAAATACTAAACATATAGTCACATCAGTCAGGCGTGGAGGAGGTGGGAGAGGTGGTCGGGGTAGGATCTCTTCCTAAATGGACATTAATGTAAGGATGGAAAAATCCACTGCAGATCCCTCGGGTTTCGCTTGTGGTTTTGCATTTTGTAGGCCGCAGATCTGCCAGTGGCTTTAGCCCAGTTCAATGTCCACGCAGAACCCGTGACCAGAAAGGACATGTCCCTTCTTGGCGTGGTCTGGAAGATGCACGAGGAAATAATCTGTGACTGTATGAACGGCAGTGTGGACATTGAAGACAATGGGAGGCGGATTCCACTTGGTTTTTGACACAGAATCTGCATTGAAATCTGCATACAAGAAACACCTTGTGAACGAGCCCCAAATCAAACACAATGAGACAAATAGTATTACTGTGGTAGGCCATGTTCTCATCAGCGTTCAGAAAATTTAATTTTTTTCATTAAACAGATTTCTAGTAGTCAAAAATGATCACTTTGATAAGGCTGTGTTCACATCAGAATTTAGAGATCACTACTAGTGACTACTGGTGTTATGTTATCATGATGATGGATTGTGAAATTCCTTCATGGATCCTATCAAAGTATTGATTACAATCTCGTGTCTTGAACGAGTACACATAGATTCCTGTTTTTATAGAGACTATCCTCATTAGGGCTCATGGACACGGCCGTATGTGTTTTGCGGGCTGCAAAAACACTGATACCGGCCGAGTGAAAGCCACCATTTTTTTTTTACTCCTGCAGAAATGTGCTATCCTTGTCCGCAAAACGGATAAGAATAGGACATGTTCTATTTTTGGCAGGGCAGTGGAACGGAAGTACCGTGTGCTGTCCGCATCTTTTCCAGTCCTGTTGAAATGAATCGGTCCACATCTGATCCGCCAAAAAAATAGAATTCGGACCAAAACTATGGCCGAGTGCATGAGCCCTTATTAGAGGGTAAGGTTGAGGTTGCAGCCATATTGGAGAGAGATAAAATAGCTCCTGGGTAAGAGCTGCAAGATAAAAATCAAATGGGGTGAAACAGTTATCTACTAAGGCCCCATTCACACGGCCGTATTTTTGGTCCGCATCCAAACGCATTTTTTGCAGATTGAATTTATTTCAGTGGTTCCTGTAAAAAAGATAGAACATGTCCTGTTCTTGTCTGTTTTGAGCCAGTTGACTTGGGCTTAAAGGACAACTCCAGTAAAAAGCGATTGTATGTGTCCCCTCGGTTTCCACATTGATGCAACTAGTGGCCGTTATAGTCAAATGTTTATTACCTTTCCCTGCACAAGTGTCAGTTAGAAGATTCAAACAGTGATGTGACAACTAAGCTCCGCCCAGCAAAGTTTTTTTTAATTTTTTTTTTTTAGTTTTTTTTGTTTAGAAAATGAAGGTTGATTATGTACTATGGGATGGGTTAACGTAGCATTATTCACTGACTTTAAATCTACATTATTTACATTACACGACGGACGGTTAGTAAGTTGTCCTCAAAATCTCTTCAGTGGGCTCTTTTCTCAGAAACCTGGGTTACCAATCCCTTGGCCGCCATTATCCTAAATCACAAACCCGCAGTACTGCTTAGCTAGCTTTCCTTTCAGATGTCTGGAAAAGCTGGTTACATCACATAAAGCCATCTATTCCCATTTATCAAAACTCTCAAGTAGTTAAATTGGCCTCGTTGTTCCTAGCAACCAATCACATTGCAGCTTTCCTATTTGCACAGCCGTGTAAGAAATGAAAGCTGATTTCCGATTGGTTACTGTGCGTAACCGTTTTCTCGTCAGACATTTTCATTTACACTTCCATATGATATGGCCTTTATATGGAGATACCAAGACCTGCTATAGTGCAGGGTATACATTACACATACTGAGCACATTCAATCCACATTTCAATAAACTTTATTTAAAACAATATCGAGTCCCCCTTTAAGTGACATATTTGATACACATATGTACAGTACATGTCACTGTAATTTATTTCTGCTTTGACAGATACCAGTGTAGACGATAACATGGCTGTCTTAATACACATACTTCATACTTGACTGACACGCAAGATAAGATCGTGAGATCCTATGTGTTAAGTAGTACCAGGGTAGTGCACCACAGGCCTTTAGCTGCCCATTGGCATTGATCTTTCTGTTGGCATGTTCCACCATTTTTAAATGTCTATAACACAGGAAAGCAGATTGACCACCTTGGAATTTGTCACCTATCCTCCTAATCCCAATGACTACCTAGGTCTATGGCTCATGGCCAGGACTATCTCTGTTTTCATCTTATGAGCTCGTGTTGGGGGTCAGAATAATTTTCAGGTGGTCTCTGTTCTTTAGCTTGCTCTCTCCTGCTTCCCCTCGATCTCAATGTGCCTTTTTGTGGTGGAACATCTGGCCAATATATGGAGCTTATATGTTCCTCCAATGTCAACCCATATTGACCCTCAATTGCATCTAAACCTGGAGGCAGCCATTTTATATGCTGATATTCTTCCATTGAAGCGATTTAGATAGTGAGCCACCTCATTAGCAAACATGATCAGGCCACCACATACCTACTAGATGGCAGATGAAGGACAGACGGACACATTTTGGATGTTTTCTCAGCCTCAGACCACAACTGGATGGTGCAAGCCAACCTACCAGTAGGCTTGGTCAAACATGCTCTTTTCCTGTGGGTGTAAATGCAGCGAACCAGAGGAAAGGCAAGATTGGGCGGAGTGGTAGTGACTATGATGGCGGTAGTAGTTCACATAGTTCATGGTGGCAATCATCCCTCTGGCGCTCCCCAGGCTGTGTGAAATGAAATGAGGGCACACTCTTTCTTCCTTTGGGACACAATCTGAGGGCTCCCGTCTGGTGGTAGTTAGGGAGCCCTTGCTGGTGAATAGTTGGCAGGATGGAAGGCTGTCCTTTCTGGGCTGAGGGGTCAAGGTGTTAGATCCGGGTGGCCAGTCCATCTTAAAGTGTGACGGGTGTTGGAGGAAATTAACCCTTTCCACCGTAGTAAAGTCTTTAATGCCATAAAATGAGCGGTACCTTACTGTCTGAATCCAGTTTGCAGCGGGGTTTCTTTCAATTAAGTATGGCAGCTTTTCAGTCTTAAGAGTGATGTTTCCTGGATGAGGCTTCTCTCTGGGCCTACTCATTAGGAGATCTCATACACACATTTTGCCTTTTGCTCTGCTCAGCTAAGACTCTCTAACAAACCAGGGGGTGGACCAAGTCTATCACCCTGGTAACATAACCAGGTCTGCCAGTTTGTTAACCATTTTATTTCCCATACATTGCCATTATGTATACATAGTGCACAAAGAAATAAGCGCTTTAACAGGAAATCACAACATTTATCTCAGCAACATTAAATTAACTCCTTTGCAATGTTCCTCTGGGGAACTTCACAAATGTATCAATGGTGCATGTGCGAAGTGGCCATTTTATGCTGGATTAGTCTTCAGAAGCCCGCCTCATGTACTCCATTATTTTATGGGATTCCCCGAAATGGATGTATCTTGATTTAGGATCTCTGTAAGGGCAGGTGGTGACATTGTGGACACCAAGCTGTCAGGAGACCTCTGACCCGGGAGTACAGCACTAGCCGGGGTCCTTTTGTGTTTTTGTGACTGATGGTCATCACTGAGTCCTGTCTGAGAAGATAACACTGACCACCGTATCTAACTTCTCCCTACAGGTCAGAGCTTGGGATACGGATTTGTAAATTATGTGGATCCTAATGACGCAGATAAAGCCATAAACACCCTGAACGGACTGAAACTCCAGACAAAGACGATCAAGGTGAGGACAGTGTGGGAGCAGCATGTCATCATGCAGGATTTACGGCGGCATGGTTGACTGTATCACACATTATTGGCTTAGATACACCAGCTCAAGAAACATGATAGGCTCAGGTATGCTGGGTCAGCAGACAAGAAAGCCTTAGATATACTGGCGCAGCAAACAGTATCTCACACAGGCTTAGATACTCTTGGCACAACACATTATCCTACAGGCTTAGATACAATGTATCACATAATAGGCTTAGATACACAGCTCTGCAGACAGTATCACAAATGATAGGCTTAGGCACTCTGGCTTACCAGACAGTATCACACGTGACAGGCTTAGACACAGAAGATCAGTAGACATGGTAAGCTTAGATACGCAGGTGCTCATCAGACAGTATCACAGATGATAAGCTTAGATACACTGTCTCAGCAGACAGTATCCAACATGATAGGGTCAGATACACCAACTCATCAGATAACATCCTACATAATAGGCTAATGAACAGACAGTGTGACACATGATAGGCTTAGATACAGAAGATCAGCAGGCATGGTAAGCTTAGATACGCAGGTGGCTCTGCAGCCAGTATCACACGCTAATTTAGATACATAAGCTCAGCAAAGTATCACACAAGATGCACTAACTCATCTGACAGCATCACACACTACAGGCTTATATACAGATGATAAGCTTAGATACACCATATCAGCAGGCAGTATCGCACATAATAAGCTTAGATACGACATCTCAGCTGACAGTTTCGTATATGAGGGGCTAAGATAGGTCAGCTCATCCGAGAATATCACACGTAAAAGGCTTGGATATACCTGCCCAGTCTAACAGTATCAAACATGGCTTAGATACATCACGTCAATGGACAATGCCCATATATTTGGGATTTGAGTCCTGTATAAATACAAACAATAGGAGAAATGATTGCAGCGCACCCTTTATAACAAAAAATCAGCTATCCCCCCCCCCCTCCGCCGGATATCTGCACCTTGCCAGAAGGCCGCACTGACAGATGCCCCCTATCTTTCCATCTTCTCCCTGAAGGTCACGTCTTATAGTAGAGGCAGCAGGTCAGGGACGATGGGGAAAATTCTTTTATTTGTCTTCCTTTTGTCATTCAAATATCCGCCCCTCGGGGAGAGCGATGCTGTGAATAGTGGGGGAGCGGGGGGAGGACGCGAGACAAAGGCGCTCAGCCATCTGTCCCCTCTCCGGCTAATTACGGGGTATTTCCCCTGGAGATTAAGTGAATGAGGGGGGGCAGCCGAGATTGGCACAGGAAGCCAGCTGCTGCCATTAAAACCCAAATCAGCTCCTCACAGGAAAAGTTAAAGGATAAGTCTTGTGTAGCCGAAAAGTGACTTAATCACGGCTAATAATACAAAGGTCAGGCCCACAGAGGCGGCATTGTGACCGAACACAGTGACATGTTTAATGGCTGTCAGCTCCGCTCCGACCTAATGAAAGTGACACGTAGCATGAGGACACACAGCCACCGCTTGTGAGGTACAATGAGACAATGCATTGGTCCTATATGTAATATATATGTAAATGAGAAGAACGACAGCACTACAACTCCCAGCAGATGACTGTACAGCAACTTTAATGAGAATTAAAAGGGGTTTAATAGAGAGGATTCCCCCATTTGACAGAGAACAGATACAAAGAGCATCTCTCACCATGGAGGACCCAGAACCTCCATGCATTACACATATAGCCCATTGATTTCAGTGGGAACTGTGTAATACCTTATTTGTCCTGTGGTGGCGCTACCAAGTTCCCTTACAGATTACAGTTTATGAGTGCGAGTCCTAAACTGTGATCAGACCCTATTCTTTCAACACATTTCTCCAGAGCTGCACTCACTATTCTGCTAGTGCAGTCACTATGTACATACATTACATTACTTATCCTGTACTGATCCTGAGTTACATCCTGTATTATGCTCCAGAGCTGCAATCACTATTCTGCTGGTGCAGTCACTGTGTACATACATTACTTTTCCTGTACTGATCCTGAGTTACATCCTGTATTATGCTCCAGAGCTGCACTCACTATTCTGCTGGTGAAGTCACTGTGTATATACATTACTTATCCTGTACTGATCCTGAGTTACATCTTGTATTATACTCCAGAGCTGCACTCACTATTCTGCTGGTGAAGTCACTGTGTATATACATTACTTATCCTGTACTGATCCTGAGTTACATCTTGTATTATACTCCAGAGCTGCGCTCGCTATTCTGCTGGTGGAGTCACTGTGTACACACATTACATTACTTATCCTATACTGATCCTGAGTTACATCCTGTATTATACTCCAGAGCTGCACTCACTATTCTGCTGGTGGAGTCACTGTGTACATTACATTACTTATCCTGTACTGATCCTGAGTTACATCCAGTATTATACTCCAGAGCTGCACTCACTATTCTGCTGGTGGAGTCACTGTGTATATACATTACTGTTCTGATCCTGAATTACATCTTGCATTATACTCCAGAGCTGCAATCACAGTTCTGCTCATTGCTGTTGTAAACAATCAACAAGCCTGTCTTGAAATACATCTGAGAGCTGACCTAACAGCTGAACTCCTATAATGCAGGAGGGTAGTCCATTCTTCAGTTTCTGGTGTAAAGAAGACACTTCTCAGAATGCTAATCTCCAGACTCCCCCTCCCCCCTTCTTCCTGGAATTGCAGGGGGTTCCAAGAGTTACATTACCGCCCTAATTCCTTCATTTCCCAGCATGCCTTATAAACATGACAGCTGCAATCTGACCGGTTGCTGTGTTAGACATCACGGTTTTGGAGGTCTGTAAATTGGGCCCATCTATCAGCTTTGAAAACCGTGCGATTCAGGCCCTGTTTCCCTGGAAACTGACAAAATGGCTGCTGGCGCACTCCAGTGAGTGATCTATGAGGTGTAGGTTCACGGACAGAGACGATTGCATCAGATCAGTCTGCCCTTAACGACAAGTGTGAACGCTGCAAAGGCTCCTGGGAGGCTCCCTAGAGCGACCCAGCATTTCTGTGACAACAGTGTCCAGGGGTGCCGCAAACAATCGCTCCCCTCGGGGGGAATCCGATAATTAACCTCTTCACTGCTGCACGTGCTTGCATAACACAGTCATTATGTCAGTCAGTTTGTACCTATGGGAGAAGTAGACACATATGTGAGGGCAACAGGTGCGTTGCTAGGGTCTCAAAAGATCTGATGCACAAGCCCCAATAAATATGGCCTTCGTCGTCTCTCCTCCCCCCACACACCGCATTTGGCTGTAATTGCTATACAGCAGCACATACCGGTCACATCCAGGGTCTCCCAGATGACATCTCCTCCGATGTAGATCTTCTCATCATAGTCTCCATTTGGTCCGTACAACTTCTCTCAGCCGCCTCGTCTCTGCAGAGTGTCACACACAGACACCTTAGCTTCCTCACATTTCTATCATCTCCCCCCCATTGTTATCCTGCTCCTCGCTATGCTCCCTAATACCCCTAAATACTATCCTGAAGAAAAATGAATGCCCCCCATAGTAATAGTGTTCCTCATAGTCCCACCAATAGTAATTCCCTTATAGAATTCCCCCCCCTACAGTGCCCCCCAACAGTGATAATGCTCCCCAAGAGTGCCCCCATTAGTAATACTGCCCCTACAGTGCAGCAAACCGTGATAACGCTCCCCAAGAGTGACCCCGATTAGTAGAAGAGACATCCAGTATTAATAATAACCTCAAAGAGCCCCTAGTAGAAATAAGGCCCCCTATTGTTCCCCCAGTGGTAATAAAGTGCTCTACATACCCTTCAGTAGTAATAAGGCCCCCATAGTGCTCTTAGTAGTAATAAGGCAGATCTATAAGTCCCTCCTATAGAGCCCCCAGTAGTAATAAGAATGCCTATATTGTCCCCTGGCTTTATAATACCCCTACAGTGCCCCCAGTATTTATAATGCCCCCTACTGTTATAATGTTCGCCCTGAAGTACCCCAATGTTTAGAATGCTTCTGCAGTTATATTCCTCCCTCCACCATACAGTCCCATGTAAATAACATCACACAATCTCTCCTGCCCCCTCCAAAATACAGTCACATGTAAATAACATCACTCCTCTCTCTTCAGCCCCTCCAATATAAAGTCCCATGTAAATAACACTATTTTCCTCCCTCCGCCAAAAAGTCCCATGTAAATAACATCACACCATCTCTCCTGCCCCGATTGTTTTAACCTAGCAACTCCCCTGGAAGGCAATATGAAATATTCCACTGCCTGACATTCATACAGGGATCCCAAAAGTCCCATGATCACCATCACACCACCCATTACCCTGACCCAGGAGGGCCTTTCCCATTCTGATGCGTCACCTGGTAGTATATATGGCAACAAAGGCTTCTGAGTCCTTAATGTATTCTGTATAAAGTTATGTGATGGTCTATCCTTTACAGGTATCCTACGCCCGCCCGAGCTCAGCCTCCATACGAGATGCCAACCTATACGTGAGCAGTCTGCCAAAAACCATGAATCAGAAAGAGATGGAACAGCTCTTCTCTCAGTACGGCAGAATTATCACCTCACGTATCCTGGTCGACCAGGTCACAGGTATATATTATCACAATGGATCATAGTTTGGGCCAGGAACCACCTGTGGGGCTGTATTATATAAAATGAAGTAGTTTCATACACCCCGAAGTATGGGTGACCTAGAGAAGAAGTTGGGTGATTACTGGGCTAGGGTGACCATACTTCCTCAGGTTGCCACCGGGCTGGCACTATTATTAATAAGCACATCTTTCCCGAAGTGTCCTCTTTTTTGAAAACCAAAATTTGGTCACCTTATACTAGATAACATGAACAACCGTCACAATACACTAATAAGGAACATCAAGACAAGGGATCAAGATATCTCAAGGAAAATCACCTATAACCTACAGATGGGTCATCTGCTCTGAGCTTACTTTGAGCTTATTTTCCAAAATACGTAGAAAATGTAGATTTTTTTTGCAAAGTGGAAATAGTCAGATACGCTCTGTAAGCAGGTGTATCTAAGCCAATAAATGGCGGTTCTTCACATGTGATATTCCTTTTCTCTCCTTGCAGGGGTCTCTCGGGGAGTAGGCTTCATCCGATTCGATAAGAGGATAGAGGCCGAAGAGGCCATCAAGGGGTTGAATGGGCAAAAACCACTTGGTGCCAGTGAACCAATTACAGTGAAATTTGCCAACAACCCTAGTCAGAAGACAGGCCAAGCTCTGCTTACCCACCTTTACCAGACCACAGCCCGGAGGTACACAGGACCTCTGCACCACCAGACACAAAGATTCAGGTGAGAAAACCACCACTGAAAATCCAGCCCCTTTCAGAATATCAAACTTTTCATCTCCCTTCTTGAACTTAATGCCCACTGTATCATTGCTGATATACCTGTCACTAACAATGTCTAGTGAAAGCCTTAAGCCTTCAGACTCTCAATGCCAACTCATCGTCTTTTCTATTTACTACCTATAATTTATGAGTATGTCTTGCCCAATCCTTTTGCTGGCGTTTTTGTTGACATATAGATCCCTTATACCTGCAGAAACCATATACAGCAAAAGTAGAATAGAGACAAGGAGTGTTTCCCTCTTTTGAAGGGTCTTCTTTGCCTCTAAAATCCTACTGGTCTCTGTGCTTGATCATATGATCTGTCCACTTACTTACTTGCTACCAACATACTACTTCCACAACATTTCTTCGATTTATTCCCAACTTTTGGCATTTGCTCATACCACTGTATATATGTCATCACCTTCTAAGATCTCTTCTCCATTTCTTCATTATATATCCAGTCTGGTCTTTAAGATGGTCTTTCAAGACAGTACAATGAATGACAAGACAACTTGATGTTGTCTCATCCCAGGTCTTTCTTCTGGTCTCCAGCAAAAACTATATCAGACCTTCTCTACATGTTCCTTATGTCTATAGTAAGCATCAGTTTAGGTGTGCTGTCAAACTGTATTACCATGTGCAGCTTTAGTTTCTCTGAATCTGGCATCAGGTTTGGTTGTCGTTGAGAAGCCCTCGATCACATCCTCCTTATTTAAAAACACTTATGTGGGATACTCTTGAATTGCTGTAGTGTAAGCCAAATCATGTCTACAAAATCCTAGTAGAGTTTACTCCCAGTCATAATGGATGGATAACATGGCTATTGTCCCAATGGTGCTTGGTTTCTCTATCACGTAGAACATCAAAGATTTCTAGGTCTTCCTACCCATTGCTCATTTATTAATACCAAGCCTCTGCTTTTTACCCCCTTTACCCTCACTCACATAACCATCTCTGTTTAACTAATTCTTCTTAACCACGTTTTCCATATTCTAAGGTATCGAGGTATATATATAAAAAAAAAACTGTGGATATCAAAAGGTTTGTGAACCATGACCGAGACAGGGAGCACATAGTCACTCCATCTCTTCTAAATTTACAAAGTTGGTTGGTGACTAAGCTTTGGAATTAGAGGTTTCCAAATGGCCATATTGTTGTGTTCTTGGCAAGAGCACTGTCTTTTCTGATGAAGATGTTTGTTAGCATAGCCAAACAATGTCAACAAAATGTCCAACTGATCAATGCATGGAAAGCATTACTAGTCTTGTCGTTATTGTCTTTTCATAACTGAATGCTGTTTGTATGGACCTATGATTGATGGTGAGAAAGATAGATTAGACCTGGGAAACCTTACTGTGGTAATGGTCACCCAGCTGGAGTTGTTCAATCCAAGTCCAGAAATCATTGCATAAATGTGACATGGTGGAACATATCTGCTGACTTCTGTGGGTACGGTTTTAAATCACTGTGTGACTATAGATGCTGCTTGTCACTGGGTGTCCTATGATGTTGTGCTTCCCTAGACTAGTTTATCCAACCTTCTCATGATCATGTTGTAGCAGATGATGTTGTAGGCCTCGAATATAGTGATATTTAGGGATATGTGTAATGTTGTATGTATAAGGTCATTGAAAAGAATTGTGGTTTCTTCCCGCTCTTTTTTTCTTTCCCTTTTTTATTTTTGTTCTTCATTTTTTTTTAGTACTTTCTTTTTTTTTTGTTCCTTCTGTTTCTCCGGAGCGGCATTGTGGCCCCATCCCTCTATTCCTTGCGCGATGACTAACATACCACTCCCTCTCCTGTCCCTTCTCTCGCAGGCTGGACTCTTTAATAAACATGGCGTATGGAGTCAAGAGGTAAATAAGAGACCCAGACCCATCCTTTTGCCCACTTTAAGCTCCTTTCTTAGTCTTTACCCACTGCAGCTTAATGAACGGGCTGAGATACCCTACTAAAGAGGGCAACATGTTCAACAGTGATGTAGGCGAGTGGATGGAAGGTTTTTGGAGATGTAATTTTTGTTATAGGTAATGGAGGCATTCAATCTTCATATTCACATCAAGGGTCATAGGGCTGGAGTAAATATAAACTCTCTAGGCATGTTATATGGCTCCAAAGAATCTACAGGAGTCTATATCCTTCATCATGTCCTATAATGATCCTCTATCTTCTTGGGAAATACCAGCTGGCCATTCTGAGGGCTCTATATCTGGCAGCAATGGTGGAAGGACCAAAGTTATACATAATTAAGAGGTAGTCATTGTGGTGGCCCAGGTAGAGAGGCCATTTTATCAATTACCTATGCCATTGTCAAGTAGGGTTGCCCTTCTCTCTTGATAAATAATGGGCAAAAACACCTCTGTGGTATTCAGCCATTCCTAAACGAGGTACCGAAAGGTTGAATAATTGATGGGCCCTCACCAGCCAACACAAGAAGGGGGTCCTTGGTCGGTTCTATTTTTCCTAATACTAACACACTCTGCTGAGTTGGTATCTCTCGCTCGTACATTAACCGGCAGCTTTCCTTCTCTTTCCCTACTTAGATTCATGGCTGGCTAAATTATTTGCTACTTTTTGGCTGCTCTGAGATTTTTTTTTACTCTTTTTTTATTTTTTTTATTTTTGGTGTTACTTGTTTGTTTTTTCAGTTTTTTTTTAATTCTTTTTGGAGACTTTTTTTTCATATTGTTCTGGCTGTGTTGTGTTGTGTGTTGTATAACGCAAGAAGCACATACAATAACATGGTGTTATAATGTACCGTAAGCCATAACAACCAATCAGATATTGGCATCAATTGGACGGTCATTGTAACCTAGGAAGTGCCCAAGTGAGCCAACAGCCACTGTAGGCACCCTTAGCTCTGCCAATAGCACTTAAAACTCCATGGTACGAAGAAATCATCTACTATGTATTGCTACAAGGTAGAAATAACCAACCATAGTACTTACATCCAAACTGACCAGATCACCATCTCAGTGGAAGCTCTTAGCTGATTGGTTATTACGTGCAACAGAATTTTGCTTCTATTTCCACCATGTTATTAAGCATAAAGAATTTATGTTATGCTCTGTTCAAAAGATCAACTATAGTCAACATACATACTGCCCTGTATCTAATTGCGCGTTAGATACCATCCCCAGCAATATGTATCTAACGTTTGGCTGTATACTCTACATATTCCTAGGCCAGTCGTTAATCATTCTGTGATAATGATGGCCATACCGCATCTTCTTTATGATGGGCAAAGGTTTGTAGGGACTTGGACGGAAAGTTATATTTGGCGACCAACCATGTACTTGAGCTAACTGCTGGCCAGAAAATGCATCGGCCAGCAGCTGTGACCTCCAAAGGCTGTGTTTCTATTAAAGATGGGGGTTGTTGAATGGCCATGAACAAAAAAAAATCATGGTAAAAATATTTGCCCCCTTACATATTACACCATAGATGGAAATTGATAAATAAGGAAGGGCCATCCTACCCCCATGAACATACTGTCCATTCTACATGGAATATTTCTATACATACATGAGCTTTTCCAAAAATAACCAGCAGAGAAGTGTCAAGGAAGGAATGCTTTTGGCTTTGCCCCAAACTTTGTCACAGACTAACCTTACATGTAGATCATGTTGTTTTCGAAAATTTCCCAAAGAAGATAATCAAGGCAGCCACAAGGAAAGTACCAGCGTTGCCCTGATGTTGCCCACCCATCTGAAATTACAATGATTCAAGTTGGTAGGTTGTGAACCCTATAAACACATTTTTTTCCCCACTATGTCCCCTTAACAGAGCGAGATATAGTGTGTCCATTGCTATACCGCTCATAACTGTACCTTCAGAACAGTGGAAGCCATGCATCACCATGTGAGTCAACTTATAACAGTGCTGGCCACAATGTCCTTGTAACAGAGCCAGCAACAGTGTTCTCATAACATTGCCAGCTATTGTGGACCATAACAGTGCCATCAATAATGACCTTGTACCAAAGCCAGCCCAGTGCTCCATTAAGAACTAGCCATAGTACTCCTATAAGAGAGAGATACCTGCAGTGCCCACATAACACTGCCAGCCAGAGTGCTCCCATAACAGAACCAGCTATAGTGGATCCATAGGAAAAACAACCACAGTGCTCTTATAACAGTTGTGAGCCATAGCGTCACTACAACAGAGTTGACAACAGTGCCCCCATCATAGGTCCATCCACAGTAACCTTGTGACAGAACAAGTCATGGTTCTTTCATAGTCCTCCCATAACAGAGCCAACCACAGTGCCCACATAAGCCATAATACCATCATAACAGTCAACTGCGGTGGTCTGAAAACAGTGGCAACCATACTGCCCATATAAAAGCCACTGAATAAACTTACCTGCACCACTTTTCCACATTCTAGCATGAAGCTACTGATACACATAGGCGATACACATAGGCCCCGATTTATCAAGACTGGCATGTGCTACTCCAGTCTTGATAGGGCCTGCGCTGCTGGAGAAGGCATGTCATTTATGATAAGGCAGAGGCTTTGTTATAAATTATATGCCTCCTCCGGCAGTCCGTGCAGCAAACTGAAATCTACAGTAGCTTGGAGTTGCCATAGATTTCAGTCATTATTTATGAATGTTTGTGGCATAATTAATGAATGTGCTGAGGCCCACACTTCACCTTTGAAATGCCCAGTCTTTGTAAATCTGGTAAACTAGGGTTTTGCGACTTTTAAATGCCAATCAAAGGCATAAGGGGAATGCTAAATTTCCCCCATAGCCTTCACAGACAGCAGGTCAGGAATGTAGCAGCTTGGGAGGTATGACATTGTTTGAGATTATCCCTCAAAATATCTACATTCAAGAAACCTGAGAAATCTGTCAGACCATATGGAGGAGCTAGTTGTATTATTACCTGCTGACAACATCAGAATATCTAAAAGATCCCTAAAATACTGAATCCATATACAGTTGCAAGAAAAAGTACGGTATGTGAACCATTTGGAATGATATGGATTTTTGCACAAATTGGTCATAAAATGTGATCTGATCTTCATCTAAGTCACAACAATAGACAATCACAGTCTGCTTAAACTAATAACACACAAAGAATTTAATGTTACCATGTTTTTATTGAACACACCATGTAAACAGGTTGAAAAATTATGTGAACCCTTGGATTTAATAACTAGTTGAACCTCCTTTGTCAGCAATAACTTCAACCAAACGTTTCCTGTAGTTACAGATCAGACGTGCTCAGCGGTCAGGAGTAATTCTTGCCCATTCCTCTTTACAGAACTGTTTCAGTTCAGCAATATTCTTGGGATGTCTGGTGTGAATCGCTTTCTTGAGGTCATGCCACAGCATCTCAATCGGGTTGAGGTCAGGACTCTGACTGGGCCACTCCAGAAGGTGTATTTTCTTCTGTTTAAGCCATTGATTTACTTCTATGCTTTGGGTCGTTGTCCTGTTGCAACACCCATCTTCTGTTGCGCTTCAGCTGGTGGACAGATGGCCTTAAGTTCTCCTGCAAAATGTCTTGATATTCATTTTTCCTTCGATGATAGCAATCCGTCCAGGCCCTGACGCAGCAAAGCAGCCCCAAACCATAATGCCCCCCACACCATACTTCACAGTTGGGATGAGGTTTTGATGTTGGTGTGCTGTGCCTCTTTTTCTCCACACATAGTGTTGTGTGTTTCTTCCAAACAACTCAACTTTGGTTTCATCTGTCCACAGAATATTTTGCCAGTACTGCTGTGGAACATCCAGGTGCTCTTGTGCAAACTGTAAACGTGCAGCAATGTTTTTGGACAGCAGTGGCTTCCTCTGTGGTATTCTCCCATGAAATCCATTCTTGTTTAGTGTTTTACGTATCGTAGATTCGCTAACAGGGATGTTAGCATATACCAGAGACTTTTGTAAGTCTTTAGCTGACACTCTAGGATTATTCTTCACCTCATTGAGCAGTCTGCGCTGTGCTCTTGGAGTCATCTTTACAGGACGGCTAATCCTAGGGAGAGTCGCAGCAGTGCTGAACTTACTCCATTTATAGACAATTTGCGAGGCATCATTCAAGTCAGGCAATGCTTCTTGTGAAAAGCACATAGGGCAGGGCAGCTGTAACCAACACCTCCAATCTCATCTTATTGATTGGACTCCAGTTGTCTGACACCTCACTCCAATTAGCTCTTGGAGATGTCATTAGTCTAGGGGTTCACATACTTTTTCCACCTGCACTGTGAATGTTTACATGGTGTGTTCAATAAAAACATGGTAACATTTAATTATTTGTGTGTTATTAGTTTAAGCAGACTGTGATTGTCTATTGTTGTGACTTAGATGAAGATCAGATCACATTTTTTGACCAATTTGTCCAGAAATCGATATCATTACAAAGGGTTCACATACTTTTTCTTGCAACTGTATTTATTGGCAGCATGATGTGCAGATCAATTCTACAAGGCAGGTTGTCATGGCAAGCATAATTTATGTCCTGCGGGTACCTCCAGCAAGTCTATATATAAAAATTAGTCTTATTAATGTGTTCTCAGGAATATCCATATATAGAGATTAGGTTGACACAAAAAACGGTAAATGGATAAGAAAGCTCACTACCAAAGAACAGGGGCTCCGTCTATCAGTGTTATTACTTATGTACCACCTCATAGTCCAGTCACGTCTAGAGCTGCATTACCAGTTCTCTTGGCTGCATGTCTTGGCTCCTAGGAGCACTCCTAGAAGTGTATCCACTAATATGCCCCCTCATACCTACATCTACTCCATCCCTATTGTAAAATAGACTTGATGTTTCTATCCCCTGAGGAGCCTTTAAACACGTTCCAAGGAACAACTCCTGGTTTGGAAACACTGCATACAGCCTAAAAGTTACCAGGAGAAGTTTAAATGTAGATGTATGCAACTGGACTATTAGACCAGGAATTCGCTAAATGTTATGATCACTTTGTTCCTCACACTGACCACTAATCTGGTTCCAAGGAACACCAAAGTTCCACATAACCCTGGTAGGAAACACTGTAAAAATCCTAAGAGCTACCTAGACAGCAGCAGAATTTAATAAACTTTGGCCGTAATTGCAATAGTAGACTTGGTATATCTCAAGATCAAGTCACTGAATGTTATGAATTTTGTGTGCCTCAAGGTGAAATAGCTGGAGAACTTTAGAGATTGTATCATCTAATTGAGCATACGTTCTTGTTTCTTAAAGGGTGGTCCATGCCCTTTTGGGGGCCTTTATGTGATTGTTTGTGTTCTCCTTTCTCATTTCTGATAAGAATTTCTAGCTAGTGTCATTTTCATGTCTTCATTTTTCAAGCTATCAACTCAATAGAAAACAAAATGTCAAGCCCTTGTTCAGGTCAAGTAATCAAACAACTATTTTCTGATCAAAATTGTGTATTCTAATGTCCAGACTCCAGCATCTTCCTAGTGTCCTTCTTTCTTATGTTTCGTTCCTCATTTTCACTCACATGGACCTATTCCTTACACCCAATGTAGTCCGCTCTCTTTCCTCCCCAGGTTCTCACCTATAACCATCGACAGTGTTACCAACCTTGCCGGAGTCAGCTTGACAGGTCCTACCTCTGCCGGTTGGTGCATCTTCGTCTACAACCTATCCCCAGAGGCTGACGAGAGCGTCCTGTGGCAGCTGTTTGGGCCATTCGGTGCAGTGACAAATGTCAAAGTTATCCGGGACTTCACCACAAACAAGTGCAAAGGTTTCGGATTCGTCACCATGACAAACTACGATGAGGCAGCCATGGCAATTGCCAGTCTGAACGGATACCGGCTGGGGGATAGGGTTCTTCAAGTTTCATTCAAAACTAGTAAACAACACAAAGCATGAAAAAGAGGGCAATGAGTGGAGGGTTGGGGGGGGGGAGGAAGAAGGTAGAAGAAAGGTATGCCAGTGTCTAGACATTCACATTATGCCACCCTTGAAATTAGAGGTAAGCTAGGCCCAATCCGTTTCCGAAGACTTCAGCACAAGGATTAGCTTCTTTGATGTAAACTTGAGGGTCACCTGGATAGATTCCATTGCTTTATAATTGAGCAAAACCAGGACTTGGTCACCAATTCTGACTATTCTAAGACTTCATTGATACCACTGGTGCCAGCCCAGTGGGCATGTGGCCTACTAACTAGTCACAATACATCTTAGACTATCTTAGAACCTTCAGAACTTGGTGTAACTGAAAATGATACGGTTGGGCGCTATCCAAGATGGGCAAAATTTGAGTCAAGAAGTTTCCCACAACCATGGTTGGAATGGGACAAGGTTTCAAGGAAGATAGCATGTGGCGATTTTTTTTTTTTTTTTACCTCTCTCACTCTGGCTGTGAACTGGTTAAACATCCTGATGCCGTGTGGCTTAGCACCATTTCACTGCCTATATCTTGACCTCCCCCCGTTCCCCCACTCAATATCCTCTCTTCTCCTAAAGAGTAATAAACGAAAAACTGAGAGCGGGAGCAGAAACGAGAGAAAACTAAAAATATCTATTTTTATAAAAAAAAAGGTGAAAAAAAATCTCAATGAGCATTTTAAGCCTTTCGCACTTGTCCCAAAATAGGAGTCCATAAAAAATATATAGTTACATAATAATATCTCTTTTAATTCATTACGGGGTAAAGCGATAGAACAAATAAAACTTTTTTATTCGATAAAAACCCCTTTCCATGCTAGTGGCTTCCAGGAAGAATTAAAGTGCACCTATTATGCAAAATAACTTGGGGGCAGGGAAGTCTTTCAAAAATATGAAAATTTCACAATTACATTTTATGTCAGCAACTGTAAAAAATACATTTCGATCAGGTTTGTTTTGTATTTTGTGGACTGGTCATAAAAGGGACAGTCCCATTTGCTTCAGGAATATCACAGAAAAATACACAGCTTGCAATAATACATATTTTATCATTTTTAATTCCCCCAAGTTGTTATTGCCTAAGAAAAATATCCAAAATCGTGATGCATTTTAGATTTGAACTGCAATATATTTATATGTTCCAGGATTCCCAATTTTTGGGACTTGTTTAAAAAGCCTTTTCATTCAGACTGTCTTTCTATATTTTACACAGCGGCCCCTGATTTATTAATGAAAAACCATACAACAACCATACTCATGATGGGAAATCCAAATAATTGTGTATTTTTTATTAATTATTATTATCATTATTATTATTGAATATTGTGCCAGGTTTGGGTTAGAAGATATCTAGATTGGTTTAAATTTATGCCTCAGCCCCACTTACTAAGAAAAAAGAAATAAATAAAATATTTCCAATGTTTTTTCTTAAATGCAAAAATAAAATTATTTCAGTTCCAAAACTGATTTAGAAGCAGAAAATATCATTTGGATGCCATGCCTTACATTAAGAAACAGCCCTGCTCTTAGGCCATAAAAAAAAAAATACAGAAAAATTATATAGAAAATATTGGTTATGATGCTATGTAAGAGATGTCAAAAAATTTTAAGCAAGAAAAAAAATATATAATTTTTTTAAAAAATAATTTCTCCACATCTCCAATGTATGAAAATTCGAATTACTCGGAAATGACATCAGCACAAAGGGGTTCTCCCATGAATAATATAAAAGATGAAAATCAGACATGATATAGGACACATGACAACCTCTTTTTCACAAAGCTAGAACCAGCCCTGTACCTCACATGAATCCAGAGATCATCCCATTCTCTGGTCCAATAATTCTAAGGCCGTGCGTCCTGTAACTGTCACAGTTCCAATATATGGCTGGTGGCAAATAAAAGTTAGAGGACTGAGAAAGATGGGCAGCGAGAAGAGTTACAGAGCTGACAACAGGTGGCACTATACATATATAGCTTATTGAATACTTCATTGGCTATACTAAATTTTTACTTTCGTGTAGTATTCAGAATCAGGTGCTGGTTTGAAAAATGTTGAATATTTTTTGTGGGACTACCCGCTTATATATAATGTTGTATTATAATTATTATAATATTATTTTAAAATAATTTTAAACATTTCAAACAAATTAAAATCTACAATCCATACCATCAAATATTGAGATAATTTTCATGATATTTCATTTTTGAATGCAAACCAATTTACATTTTAATTTGATAAAAATGATGCAAAAGGGAGCAGTAAACTTTCTTTCTAGAGCTGGCTTTTCTCAATGTAATTCTATTCAAAACTCTGTAATAAATGTAAAAAAAAACAAAAAAACACAACAAAAAAATTTGAAAAGTGGGACTGGAGTCTAAATAAAACCAAATATCCATAATATATAAGTTGAATTAGCTTGGCGTCGAATTATTCTGTCGTTGAAAAAGCCCTGAAAACTAGCTAGAGAAAATTTGGTTGTTTATTAGTTACCGTCTGTTCTATAACTCGTTTTTTCGTTTATTTTTTTTTAGGTTAACACCCCAGACATTTCTGTAGTAAATGTGGTTTTAATTTTAATATAATTTGATTAAACTTTTTGTGCTTTTTTCTTTCTAATATAAAAAAAAATGTATAAGGTAGTTGGGGTCAGAGGACATCTCTCGACCCCTTAAATTTAGTTAGTTATTTGTGTTCTAGGTTCTGTGTGGTTTCTTTGACTGTGTTTAGTAGAATGTTGTAGGATCTCTGGAAATTTTTAAAAATTAAATGAAAAGTCGACACGAGCATAAAAAATACATTTATGTAAAGAAAACAATGTAAAAAAAACTGAAAACCTGGCGAGATCTTTTGAAATGTTGTTTTTAACTTATTTGGAAGTATTTATTCTTTATTTGTGTAGGTATAAATATGTGCATATTTATGTTTGTTGAGCCGAAGCAAACAAGGTTTCTTTTTTTTTTCTGGTCAAAGCCCGTGTCCGTAGAAGACATAGGGCTAAATTGGGAATTGGAGGAAAAGGTGATAATTTATTTAAAGAACAAAGAAAAAGAAGTTGACACATTGTTTAAAAAAACAAAAAAAAACACAAAAAAAGAATAACGTGCATTTTTTATAAGCTGGTTTGAAAGCCATTGCGCTGAGAGCACTGAATAATAAAACGTATAAAAAAGGAAATAAAAAGATAATTATTAATAAAAGAAAATTGTCTTGCTGATTATTTGGTAAGAGCTGAGATATATGGTATGATTGTGATTAAACATGGAGAAAATGTGTTGATGTGAGAACATGGGTGACTTTTCACAATGCAGATTAGTGATGCAGATTCCGCACAGCAAACTATGACTATGACTGCTAAAATATTCCACTCTATGTACACCAATATAACTACTATAATACTGCCTCCTATGTACAAGAATATAACTACTATAATACTGCTCCTATGTACAAGAATATAACTACTATAATACTGCTCCTATGTACAAGATATAACTACTATAATACTGCTCCTGTGTACAAGAATATAACTACTATAATACTGCTCCTGTGTACAAGAATATAACTACTATAATACTGCTCCTGTGTACAAGAATATAACTACTATAATACTGCTCCTATGTACAAGAATATAACTACTATAATACTGCTCCTATGTACAAGAATATAACTACTATAATACTGCTCCTATGTACAAGACTATAACTACTATAATACTGCCCCCTATGTACAAGAATATAACTACTATAATACTTCTCCTATGTACAAGACTATAATTACTATAATACTGTTCCTACATACAGGAATATAACTACTATAATACTGCTCCTATGTACAAGAATAAAACTACTATAATACTGCTCCTATATACAAGAATATAACTGCTATAATACTGCTCCTATGTACAAGAATATAACTACTATAATACTGTTCCTATGTACAAGAATATAACTACTATAATACTGCCTCCTATGTACAAGAATATAACTACTATAATACTGCTCCTATGTACAAGAATATAACTACTATAATACTGCCTCCTATGTACAAGAATATAACTACTATAATACTGCCTCCTATGTACAAGTATATAACTACTATAATACTGCCTCCTATGTACAAGAATATAACTACTGTAATACTGCCTCCTATGTACAAGAATATAACTACTATAATACTGCCTCCTATGTACAAGAATATAACTACTGTAATACTGCCTCCTATGTACAAGTATATAACTACTATAATACTGCCTCCTATGTACAAGAATATAACTACTGTAATACTGCCTCCTATGTACAAGAATATAACTACTATAATACTGCCTCCTATGTACAAGTATATAACTACTATAATACTGCCTCCTATGTACAAGAATATAACTACTGTAATACTGCCTCCTATGTACAAGAATATAACTACTATAATACTGCCTCCTATGTACAAGAATATAACTACTATAATACTGCCTCCTATGTACAAGTATATAACTACTATAATACTGCCTCCTATGTACAAGAATATAACTACTATAATACTGCTTCTATGTACAAGAATATAACTACTATAATACTGCTCCTATGTACAAGAATATAACTACTATAATACTGCTCCTATGTACAAGACTATAACTACTATAATACTGCTCCTGTGTACAAGTATATAACTACTATAATACTGCCTCCTATGTACAAGAATATAACTACTGTAATACTGCCTCCTATGTACAAGAATATAACTACTATAATACTGCCTCCTATGTACAAGAATATAACTACTATAATACTGCCTCTTATGTTCAAGAATATAACTACTATAAAGATCTTTTTTATTTAAAAACTAGCAACAGAATATTACAATACATTTACAATAAAAATCATAGAAAATAATAAATATTATAAAGTGACATCACTTTGATAATAAACATCACAACACATTATACAATTGCTGACACATGGATGTTCCTCCAGTACAAGTTATTGCGGTTATTTTTCCTGTCTTTCTTATACATCATCTTCAGACTTTCCAGGATATTATATAAGATTTTATCACAGGTCAGTTCTCTGTTGATGACCAGGCAGCACCGCGCACACCACAGATGGTACATGGTCACCACATTCACTACATACAGGGAACTTCTGCTGTATTGTCTGAGATCTGGGGAGAAGTCTCCATACAAGAGCTGATTATACGGCTGTCCTACTAGATGTGGTAACTGAAAGGACAGTGACACGGCCTCCCATACCTGGACACTGAACGGACAGTGCAGCAGAAGATGCTCCATGGTCTCCAGTACCTGACGGCATTGCTCTCTAGGGCAGGATCTGTCTGGTACATTTCTACACCTAAGATTCTCCCTGACATATATTTTACCATGAAATGCCAGCCATGACATGTCCCTCATGGGAGCGGGGACTGTGGGGTCCTCCAGAGTTTTCACAGCCTGTTTTACATCCAGGTTCGGGGCGTTCCTCAGCTGGATGTGGACACTGAACTGAGACGTCAGCAGGTTCTTCTACATCTATTTCCTACTGAGCTGCTTTACATCACCATATAAGATTTTCCATTTAATGATCTTGCTAATTACCGTATTTTCGCCCTATTAGATGCAACGGCCCATAAGACACACCTAGGTTTTTGAGGAGGAAAATAAGAAAAAAATTATTTTTTTAACCAAAAGGTGTGCTTTTGGTGGGTTTTGAACTAATGGTGGTCTGTGCATGACACTATTATGGGGGATCTGTGGATGGCACTGTTATGGAGGGGATCTGTGGATGGCAGTGTTATGGGGGAGATCTGTGGATGGTACTGTTATGGGGGGATCTGTGGATGGCACTGTTATGGAGGGGGATCTGTGGATGGCACTGTTATGGGGGGTGGATCTGTGAATGGCACTGTTATGGAGGGGGATCTGTGGATGGCACTGTTATGGAGGGGGATCTGTGGATGGCACTGTTATGGGGGGATCTGTGGATGGCACTGTTATGGGGGGGATCTGTGGATGGCACTGTTATGGGGGGATCTGTGGATGGCACTGTTATGGGGAGGATCTGTGGATGGCACTGTTATGGAGGGGGATCTGTGGATGGCACTGTTATGGGGGGTGGATCTGTGGATGGCACTGCTATATATGTGTCACCCACAGATCCCCCACCCCATAACAGTGCCATCCACATATCCCCCACCCCATAATAGTGGCATCCACAGATGCCCTAATATACCATAGCTAAACCTGTGGAAGAGGGGGGAGGGAGGAGGGGCTGGTGTCATGCAAATGCGGCGGGGGTGGTGCGCTCACTGTACTCCGGCCCCACCGCTCACTCACTTCCTTAATGTCTAAACATTTTATAATAATAGCTTTAATAGCTTCCGATCCCCAGCCCCATCTGTACTACCGTACTTACTAAATGTCCTGTAGCAGGCAGAGCAGGGCGGGCGGCCGGAACTCACTGATGTCACAAGACGTGCCTGCGCCGCCTCCTTTATGAATGAAGTAGGCAGCGCAGGCACGTGACGTCAGGGAGTTACGGCCGGCCGCCCGCCCTGCTCTGCCTGCTACAGGACATTTAGTAAGTACCGTAGTACAGATGGGGCTGGGGATCGGAACGTCAATTAAAGCTATTATTATAAAATGTTTAGACATTAAGGAAGTGAGTGAGCGGTGGGGCCGGAGTACAGTGACCGCAACGCACCGCTGCCTTTGCATGACACCGGCACCTCCTCCCTCCCGCTGATACATCGCAAACTGCGATGTAAAATGGCAGCATTTGCCCCATAAGACGCAGGGGCATTTCCCCCCCACTTTTTTTTGGGGGGGGGGGAGTGCATCTTATGGGGCGAAAAATATGGTACATGTACCGCGTACCAGGAAACATTATCCTTTATGCTCCCCGAGATCCTCTTAATGGGATCACCTATCGACCACACAGAGACAAACTGCTGGATCTGGTTCTCAAACAGACTACTCCACAGTTTCAACTCTGAAAGCTCTGGGCAGATCTGGGGGAGATAGACAATGTTCCTCCTGACTTTATTCACCCTATTACCCCACAAGAAGTGGAAAAAGATATTGGTCAGTCTGGTAAGTAACCTATCAGGCACTGGGAACACTACACTGACATAGAGGAATAGCGGGAGCAGGAAGCTTTTCAGCAGGCGGATCTTCTGATAAGTCAGCTTCCAGTGCCTCCAGCACCGCACCTTATGCTCACACACTACAAGCTTCTCCTCCCAGTTCACCTTCCCATCATCTACAGTTGTGGCCAAAAGTTTTGAGAATTACATAAATATTGGAAATTGGAAAAGTTGCTGCTTAAGTTTTTATAATAGCAATTTGCATATACTCCAGAATGTTATCAAGAGTGATCAGATGAATTGCATAGTCCTTCTTTGCCATGAAAATTAACTTAAAACTTTCCACTGCATTTCATTGCTGTCATTAAAGGACCTGCTGAGATCATTTCAGTAATCGTCTTGTTAACTCAGGTGAGAATGTTGACGAGCACAAGGCTGGAGATCATTATGTCAGGCTGATTGGGTTAAAATGGCAGACTTTACCTGTTATAAAAGGAGGGTGATGCTTGAAATCATTGTTCTTCCATTGTTAACCATGGTGACCTGCAAAGAAACGCATGCAGCCATCATTGCGTTGCATAAAAATGGCTTCACAGGCAAGGATATTGTGGCTATTAAGATTGCACCTCAATCAACAATTATAGGATCATCAAGAACTTCAAGGAAAGAGGTTCAATTCTTATTAAGAAGGCGTCAGGGCGTCCAAGAAAGTCCAGCAAGCACCAGGATCGTCTCCTAAAGAGGATTCAGCTGCGGCATCAGAGTGCCACCAGTGCAGAGCTTTCTCAGGAATGGCAGCAGGCAGGTGTGAGCGCATCTGCACGCACAGTGTGGCGAAGACTTTTGGAAGATGGCCTGGTGTCAAGAAGGGCAGCAAAGAAGCCACTTCTCTCCAAAAAAAAACCATCAGGGACAGATTGATCTTCTGCAGAAAATATGGTGAATGGACTGCTGAGGACTGGGGCAAAGTCATATTCTCCGATGAAGCCTCTTTCCGATTGTTTGGGGCATCAGGAAAAAGGCTTGTCTGGAGAAGAAAAGGTGAGTGCTACCATCAGTCCTGTGTCATGCCAACAGTAAAGCATCCTGAGACCATTCATGTGTGGGGTTGCTTCTCATCCAAGGGAGTGGGCTCACTCACAATTTTGCCCCAAAACACAGCCATGAATAAAGATTAGTACCAAAACACCCTCCAACAGCAACTTCTTCCAACAATCCAACAACAGTTTGGTGAAGAACAATGCATTTTCCAGCACGATGGAGCACCGTGCCAGAAGGCAAAAGTGATAACTAAGTGGCTCGGGAACCAAAACGTTGACATTTTGGGTCCATGGCCTGGAAACTCCCCAGCTCTTAATCCCATTGAGAACTTGTGGTCAATCCTCAAGAGGCGGGTGGACAAACAAAAACCCACTAATTCTGACAAACTCCAAGAAGTGATTATGAAAGAATTGGTTGCTATCAGTCAGGAATTTGCCCAGAAGTTGATTGAGAGCATGCCCAGTCGAATTGCAGAGGTCCTGAAAAAGAAGGGCCAACACTGCAAATACTGACTCTTTGCATAAATGTCATGTAATTGTCGATAAAAGCCTTTGAAACGTATGAAGTGCGTGTAATTATATTTCACTACATCACAGAAACAACTGAAACAAAGATCTAAAAGCAGTTTAGCAGCAAACTTTGTGAAAACTAATATTTGTGTCACTCAAAACTTTTGGCCACGACTATACAGTTCAAAACTGAACCCCCAAAATCTTTATCTTGTCCTGTACTGTTCTGAAGGGCACTGAGAGGACCCCACAGTCACCCCCCAGCCACAACCTCTCCTCTTATCCATATTCACAGCAGAATTCGACACTCAAGAGAAAGCTGCTGTCTCCTGTTGTCTGCCAGTTTTTTAAGTCTTTTAGATTTCCTTTCTTTGCCAGGAGAACCAGAACAGATTTAGGCCTCTTTCACACTACAGTTTTTTGCGTTCCGTATACGGTCCGTTTTTTGCGTTCCGTATACGGTCCGTATACGGAACCATTCATTTCAATGGTTCCGCAAAAAAACGGAATGTGTTCCGTATGCATTCCGTTTCCGTATTTCCGTTTTTCCGTTCCGTTGAAAAGATAGAACATGTCCTATATTTGGCCGCAAATCACAGTCCGTGGCTCCATTCAAGTCAATGGGTCCGCAAAAAAAACGGAACACATACGGAAATGCATCCGTATGTCTTCCGTATCCGTTCCGTTTTTTGCGGAACCATCTATTGAAAATGTTATGCCCAGCCCAATTTTTAATATGAAATTACTGTATACTGTATTTGCCATACGGAAAAACGGAACGGAACAACGGAACGGAAACGGAACCACAACGGAAGCAAAAAACGGAACAACGGATCCGTGAAAAACGGAACGCAAAACACTGAATTCAACATACTGTAGTGTGAAAGAGGCCTTATACTGTGACTGTAGAAGTTTCCTGGCAGAGAGGCAATCATTACAGACCTGCGCCAGGTCTGGCACTAATTTAGCTCTGAACTCCTTATATAATTCACTTGTCAGACCATCCAGGTCCGGGCTCTTCTTGGTTTTTAAGAAGTCAATGCTCGTCTTCACCTCCTCCTCCTCAGTTATGGACTTGGCCAATCCATCTGCGTGTGCATTATCCAGTTTTGTGAATTTAACGCCTTTCAGGTAAGTTCTGATGCTGTCACCACTTCTCTGACAACCTTTGAACAGATTTTTGTAATAATCTCCAATAATCTTGTGGAGTTTAGTCTGATCTGATTGCTCCACCTCATGCTCATCTATTAGGCTGGTCATAAGCTTCCTGCTGACCCTGTTCTTACAGGCAATATAGGGGTCTGGATTGTGAACCCCCCAATTATCAAACTGTCCCTCTGCTTTGAGAGACTTGAGGCGGTCATACTGTAGCTCTCGCATCTCCTGCTTTATCTGGCTGACGTACTTACCATCTATCTTCTCACCACTATTGATCTTACCATATAACCGGCTCCGCTGCAGCCTCAGTGCAGAATACCTCATATACTCCACATTACTATGCCTCCTCGCAGCACGTATCAGAAACTGCTTGATATCACCCTTCATTCCCTCCCACCACTCCGCTGTGTCATCACACATACAGGTGGTCCTCTGGTCATTACAGAAGGTAATAAAGGCCTCTCTGAACTCTGGATCTTGCAGCACCGTGCTGTTCACCTTCCAGTAGCCCCTACCACAGACCATGGCCTCGGCCAGATCTAGCGTGACACTCACCATACAATGGTCCAAGAACTCTATGGGGCTCAGTTGCTAATGACCAGTGGCGGATTACAATAGGGACGTTCGGGTCGGCAGCCCCGGGCCCAGCACCGCTGGGGGGCCCAACGCTGACCCGAACGTCCACATACTGCGGCGGGGCACGGGAGCGCATAGCTCCCTGTCCCGTCGCCGATCACCGGCATTCACCGCATAGGCTTCAGGCCTTGTAGGCCTGAGGCCTATGCGGTAGTGAAATCCCGGCGCAGGCGTGCGTGATGACGTCATCGCGCGCCTGTGCCGGGACGCAGCACTGTGACGCGCCTTCCTCTGCGAGCAAGCGCCTGGCCCTGGACATAGGTAAGTATTTATCTTTTAATTTTTTGTTCATTTTTTATTTCATGTGCCTACTTGGGGGGGGGGGGGACACAGGAGGACATATTAGGGAAGATAAATCGATTTACATGGGGGGGAATGTGGGGGCTGTATGGGGCCAAATTATTATGGGAGGGAATACTATGTGGGGGCAAATTACTAGATGGGGCAGTGTGGGGGCAAATTACTAGATGGGGCAGTGTGGGGGCAAATTATTATGAGGGAATACTATGTGGGGGCAAATTACTAGATGGGGCAGTGTGGGGGCAAATTACTAGATGGGGCAGTGTGGGGGCAAATTGCTATGTGGGGGCAGTTTGGGGGCAAATTATTATGAGGGAATACTATGTGGGGGCAGTGTGGGGGCAAATTACTAGATGGGGCAGTGTGGGGGCAAATTACTAGATGGGGCAGTGTGGGGGCAAATTATTATGGGAGGGACTACTATGTGGGGGCAAATTTCTATATGGGGGCAGTGTGGGGGAAACTATTGTGTGGGGTAAATTGCCATGTGGGGGCAGTGTGGGGTAATTGCTATGTGGGGACAGTGTGGGGTAATTGCTATGTGGGGACAGTGTGGGGTAATTGCTATGTGGGGGCAAATTACTATGTGGGGGCAGTGTGGGGAAAACTATTGTGTGGGGGAAAATTATTATGAGAGGGAATACTATGTGGGGACAAATTACTATGTGGGGGCAAATTATTATGAGAGGGACTACTATGTGGGGGCAAATTTCTATATGGGGGCAGTGTGGGGGAAACTATTGTGTGGGGGAAATTGCCATGTGGGGACAGTGTGGGGTAATTTCTATGTGGGGACAGTGTGGGGTAATTGCTATGGGAAAATTGCTATGTGGGGGCAAATTACTATGTGGGGGCAGTGTGGGGAAAACTATTGTGTGGGGGCAGTGTGGGGAAATTGCTATGTGGGAACAGTGTGGGGAAATTGCTATGTGGGGGCAGTGTGGTGGAAATTACTATGTGGGGGCAGTGTGGTGGAAATTGCTATGTGGGGGCAGTGTGGTGGAAATTGCTATGTGGGGGCAGTGTGGTGGAAATTGCTATGTGGGGGCAGTGTGGTGGAAATTGCTATGTGGGGGCAGTGTGGTGGAAATTGCTATGTGGGGGCAGTGTGGTGGAAATTGCTATGTGGGGGCAGTGTGGTGGAAATTACTATGTGGGGGCAGTGTGGTGGAAATTACTATGTGGGGGCAGTGTGGTGGAAATTACTATGTGGGGCAGTGTGGTGGAAATTACTATGTGGGGGCAGTGTGGGGCAAATTACTATGTGGGAACAGTGTGGGGAAATTGCTATGTGGGAACAGTGTGGGGAAATTGCTATGTGGGAACAGTGTGGTGGAAATTACTATGTGGGGGCAAATTACTATGGGGGGATTACTATGTGGGGGCAGTGTGGTGGAAATTACTATATGGGGGTGTTGCTATTGGGGAGGCACTATAGGGGCAATTCTATTATTTCTGGGGACACTATACAGGGATTATTGCCAGGAGCACAATAGAGGGTGGTATTATTACTGGGGGCACTCTAGGGGGACATTATAACAGCTGTAGACACTATTGGAACATTTGGGGTAATTTATCAAACTGGTGTAATGCAGAACTGGCTTAGTTGCCCATCGCAGCCAATCAGATTCCACCTTTCATATTTGACAGCTCTTTTGGAAATCCAGTTCTACTTTACACCAGATAAATTACCCCAATTATATCTATCAGGGTCACTATTTTTCCAGCAGTATAGTTCCTGGGGCATTGGGGAGCACAACAGGCACAGTATTGGGGGTGGCAGGATGACACTGTGGGGACACCAGGATGAGAAGGTTGATGGAAAAATTTAGAAATCTAACGTGTCTGTGTTACAAACTGTAGAGACGAGATGCGGCTAAAAGAATTTGACATGGCCGTCTGGGTCAAATGGAGAAGAGGAAAGAGAAGGTCTACATGACAGGAGATGTCACTGGATGTAACAGGTATGTGGTGCTGTATTCTCCTCCATGTCTTTTTTATTACAATTATATGTATTTTAAATTTGACGACCAAATTTTTCAGTAATTAGGACCCAATTTGGGGTATTTTTTTTTAGTCTGAAGATGTCATATGGCCTAAGAAGAGACTGTGGCGCTCATAAAGCACCGCAGCCTCTTCATACAAAAAAAACTAAACTAAACTAAAATTGAGGGGGGGGGGGGCCCAAGTTGGGTAGACAGCCCCGGGCCGATCATGCACTTAATCCGCCCCTGCTTATGACTACTGGAAAGGTCCACATAACAGGAGACACTATTAAAATCCCTGCACATAAAAATCACCCTGGATGTAAAACAATATGGCTTAATCTGCTGAAATAATTCCCTCCTCTCCTTTCTAGTCTGAGGAGCATAGATATTAATGGCTCTATAATACACAGTGTCCAGTATGAAGTCCAGCATCAGGCAGCGGCCCGGATAGTTCTCCAGGACTCTCTCCACCTCAACTTCCATCTTATTGAAGAGAATCGCCACACCGTCATTTCTCTGCAGCCCAAAGGACCAAAAAGATGCTCCATGTCTCCAGTCTCTCTTGGCTGCAAACACCTGAGCTTGCTCTTCAAATAAGTCTCCTGCAAGAAGAAGATGTTAGATCTCTCCTGAGACAGACGCTGGTAAATCGCCTGCCGCCTGTTCTTAGTCTTCACACTGTTCACGTTTATAGAGCTGATTCTCAGCCTCATCCAGGTCACTTAGTTTTCTTACTTTTTTTCCTCCTTCGACTACTGTGACCTGTAGTGCCCCATCGTTTGATGTACATTGGAGGGTCAGGATCATCTTCCAGAGGGTCACCATCAGTGTTATGTGAAGAAACATACTCCATTTCTGCCTTTTCTTCTGACTCTTCTTCTCCCAGCACATGGTACTGCCCGGAGGTTATGGCCAGCAGTGGCGGATCCAGTTTTTTTTTTTTGCTGCAGTGCTGTTCTTTCTTTTTACAGTCTGGAACCCTCTTCATCCATAGAGGACCTCCTGAGCTTCCTGAGCCCTGCAGCTGGGCCATCAGGTTTTGTAGACGTACAGGGCAGTTGTTTAGGTGGTTTGGCAACTGGTTTACTGGTCACTTTACTCTGCATATGAGAATTCTCTTCAGTGGCTGGTACTTGTAAAGCAACAGATGGTACTTTAGTTTCCACAGCAAGATTTCTGGATTTAGAAGCCTTTTCAATGGCTGGTACTTGTAGTTCAGCAGATGATGGTACTTGTACTGGAGCATATGGGCTATCAGCCTCTACCTACAACAAGTGGGCCATCACCATCTACAGCAGGGTCGCTAGTACTTTGCATTACTTCAGTATGAGGACTGTCAGTTTTTGGGGCTGTATCCGCTCTTGCAGTGACATCCTCTTGACCTTACTCCATGGCCTCTGTAAAGATCTCATCACTGCCTTTATTATGATCTGCATGCAGACAATCCCAGGACGAACCACTCCTAAACACAGATGACCGGACCTGTACAGTCGTCCTTTAAATGTCCAAACTGTCCACAAAATGAGCACTTAATACGGGAGCAGTTGATGGCGAGGTGTCTGCCCCCACATCTGTGATACAGCCACTTCTGACCGGGGTAGTAGCATATCCCTTTCTCTGAGCCCAGGTAGAAGGAGTGCGACAGATGTCTGGTCACACCATTGTTTTGTATCCTCACGGTGGATCCGCCATTCCAGATGTCTTCCTCATCATAGATTTTTTCCAGATGACTTTTCAACAGACACTGTCTGCTCAGCCAGTGCTCCAGATCTGCCAGTGCCACCACCTCAGACTGGAACAAGATGGTGGCCCTCGCTACCTGAGGCTTGGACAGCTGGACCACCTTAGATGCTCCCAGATTGACTGTCCTTTTGTGTCATTATATATATATTCCAGAATAAGTCCAGATCATACTGAAGCTTAAAACTGATATCATAGATCCTGCTGGAGGGAATATGGATCAGGGCGTACACCTCAGATGCCTTAAACTTCATAAAGTCCTTTAGAAGAACTTTCCCTATGTACAGTCTGGAGGGGAGGTTTTCTTCTTGTCCCATATACTTAATCCTGACAGCGTTCCTCCTTTCAGGTGGAGGGTTAGCCAGCCTTGTAACACTGGAGAACAGTCTCCTGAATTGTGGACGGTCAGCAGGAGGATCAGTGCTGGGCCTCTCCTCTACAGGCTTACTGACTCCAGATTGTCCTGCAGATCCACCTGCGTCTGCTCCAGACTGCTGTGCAGCTGACACTGTGGACGGCAGAGTATCCATGTCTGCTCTAGTCTGTGTATTTGTCTCCCCTGAGACAGCACCGAGCAGGGTCTCGGTCACAGCACTAAGTAAGGTCTCATTCACAGCACTGAGCGGGGTCTCATTCACAATGTCCGTACATGAAGCACTCTCCTACTCACACACAGAATTGCTACTCGCATTAACTTCACCAGAGTTACAAACTGAGTCCACGGAAATTAATCCCTTGTTGGGTGACTCACTTTGCTCCATAGTATTCCCAGCATTTTCAGTGATCGACTGCTCAGACCCCATACATAGTGACCCTGAAAGCAGTGACCCTCCAGGCGCTGCACTCACACATCTCTGAGGGTTTCCTTGCTTCACCATATTGTACACATCGCCATAACCTTTACCTTTTATTTCTATGATTTCTTTTGTCTTCACATTTTGGGCTCTGGCCTCCCTCTTTTTCTCCATTGCCCAGCTTTCCACTTTAGGTATTGTGTTTGTGCCTTTATCTAGTTTATCTTTCATTATGGCAAGTTCACGTGTGCAGTCATCCAGGCATTCATACTTAGAAACATAGAATGTGTTGGCAGATAAGAACCATTTGGCCCATCTAGTCTGCCCAATATACTGAATACTATGGATAGCCCCTGGCCCTATCTTATATGAAGGATGGCCTTATGCCTATCCCATGCATGCTTGATCTCCTCCACTGTATTTGCAGCTACCACTTCTGCAGGAAGGCTATTCCATGCATCCACTACTCTCTCAGTAAAATAATACGTCCTGATATTACTTTTAAAACTTTGCCCCTCTAATTTAAAACTATGTCCTCTTGTAGCAGTTTTTCTTCTTTTAAATCTTCTCTCCTCTTTTACCTTGTTGATTCCCTTTATGTATTTAGCAGTTTCTATCATGTCCCCTCTGTCTCGTCTTTCTTCCAAGCTATACATGTTAAGGTCCTTTAATCTTTCCTGGTAAGTTTTATCCTGCAATCCATGTACCAGTTTCGTAGCTCTTCTCTGAACTCTCTCCAAAGTATCAATATCCCTCTGGAGATATGGTCTCCAGTACTGCGCACAATACTCCAAATGAGGTCTCACTAGTGCTCTGTAGAGCGGCATGAGCACCTCCCTCTTTCTTCTGGTAATTCCTCTCCCTATACACCCAAGCATTCTGCTAGCATTTCCTGCTGCTCTATGACACTGTCTGCCTACCTTTAAGTCTTCTGAAATAATAATCCCTAAATCCCTTTCCTCAGATACTGAGGTTAGGACTGTATCACTGATTTTATATTCTGCTCTTGGGTTTTTACGCCCCAGGTGCATTATCTTGCACTTATCAACATTTAATTTTAGTTGCCAGATTTTTGACCATTCCTCTAGTTTTCCTAAGTCCTTTTCCATTTGGTGTATCCCTCCAGGAACATCAACCCTGTTACAAATCTTTGTGTCATCAGCAAAAAGACACACCTTACCATCGAGGCCTTCTGCAATTTCACTGATAAAGATATTAAACAATATGGGTCCCAGAACAGATCCCTGAGGTACCCCACTGGTAACAAGACCATGGTCTGAATATACTCCATTGACTACAACCCTCTGTTGCCTGTCCCTCAGCCACTGCCTAATCCATTCAGCAATATGAGAGTCCAAGCCCAAAGACTCTAATTTATTGATTAGCCTTCTATGTGGGACAGTATCAAAAGCCTTACTAAAGTCCAGATAAGCGATGTCTACTGCACCTCCGACATCTATTATTTTAGTCACCCAATCAAAAAAATCTATAAGATTAGTTTGACATGCTCTCCCTGAAGTAAACCCATGCTGTTTTTCATCTTTCAATCCATGGGATTTTAGATGTTCCACAAACCTCTCCTTAAGTATGGTTTCCATTAATTTCCCCACTATTGATGTCAGGCTTACTGGCCTATAGTTGCCCGATTCCTCCCTACTACCTTTCTTGTGAATGGGCACAACATTTGCTAATTTCCAATCTTTTGGAACAAATCCTGTTACCAGTGATTGGTTAAATAAATCTGTTAATGGTTTTGCTAGTTCACCGCTGAGCTCTTTTAATAGCTTTGGGTGTATCCCATCAGGCCCCTGTGACTTATTTGTATTAATTTTATACAGCTGACTTAGAACCTCTTCCTCTGTAAAGACACATGCATCAAAAGATTAAATTAGTCTTTCTCCCTGAGGTCCTTTTCCTTTATTTTCCTTTGTAAAAACTGAACAGAAGTATTCATTGAGGCAGTCAGCTAGTTCTTTATCTTCTTCCATATACCTTCCTTCTTTTGTTTTTAATTTGGTCATTCCTTGTTTTAGTTTACTTTTTCATTTATGTAGTTGATACTAGTCGTGATCATCAGATCATCAGTTAAATTAAAGTGCAGAAGCCCTTTAAGGTTAGTTGGACAAGAAAATCCCTGAGCGGTATAACAATAAGAATTTGTGCACTTAACCACTTAAGGACCACAGGTTTATACCCCCCTAGTGACCAGGCCCTTTTTTTTACAAATCGGCACTTCACAACTTTAACGGTTTATTGCTCGGTCATGCAACTTGGCACCCAAATGAATTTTACCTCCTTTTCTTCTCACAAATACAGCTTTCTTTTGATGGTATTTGATTGCTGCTAAGATTTTTCGTTTTTCCGATATTAATCAAAATAGGCCACAATTTTCTCAAAAAAAGTGTATTTTTAACTTTATCTGGTTGAATTGTTCAAATATAATTACATTTCTATACAAGTTTGTGTCAGAATTTATTGTGCTACATGTCTTTGATAAAAAAAATCCAATAAGTGTATATTTATTGGTTTGCGCAAAAGTTATAACGTTTACAAACTATGGTACAAAAATGTGAATTTCGCATTTTGAAGCAGCTCTGACTTTCTGAGCACCTGTCATGTTTCTTGAGGTGCTAGAATGCCAGGATAGTATAAATACCCCACAAGTGACCCCATTTTCTAAAGAAGACACCCCAAGGTATTCTGTGAGGGGCATGGCGAGTTCCTAGAATTTTTATTTTTTTGGCACAAGTTAGCGGAAAATGATGTATTTTTTTATTTTTTCTTAAAGTCTCATATTCCACTAACTTGTGACAATTTTTTATTTTTTTTTACATGAACTCGCCATGCCCCTCACGAAATACCTTGGGGTGTCTTCTTCCCAAAATGGGGTCACTTGTGGGGTATTTATACAACCCTGGCATTTTAGGGGCCCTAAAGCGTGAGAAGTAGTTTGGAATCCAAATGCGTAAAAAATGCCCTGTGAAATCCTAAAGGTGCTCTTTAGAATTTGGGCCCCTTTGCCCATCTAGGCTGCAAAAAAGTGTCATACATGTGGTATCACTGTACTCAGAAGAAGTAGGGCAATGTGTTTTTTTACATATACCCATGCTGGGTGAGAGAAATATCTCTGTAAAAGTCAACTTTTCCCATTTTTTTATACAAAGTTGTCATTTTACAGAGATATTTCTCACACACAGTATGGGTATATGTAAAAAGACACCCCAAAACACATTTCCCTACTTCTCCTGAGTACGGCGATACCACATGTGTGACACTTTTTTGCAGCCTAGGTGCGCAAAGGGGCCCAAATTCCTTTTAGGAGGGCATTAGGCATTTGGATTCCAGACTTCTTCTCACGCTTTAGGGCCCCTAAAATACCCGGGCAGTATAAATACCCCACAAGTGACCCCATTTTGGAAAGAAGACACCCCAAGGTATTCCGTGAGGGGCATGGCGAGTTCCTAGAATATTTTTTTGGGGCACAAGTTAGAGGAAAATGATTATTATTATTTTTTTTCTCTTACAAAGTTTCATATTCCACTAACTGGTGACAAAAAAAAAAATATAAATGTCTAAAAAATTTTACGCATTTGGATTCCGTGAGGGGTATGGTGAGTTCATGTGACATTTTATTTTTTGTCACAAGTTAGTGGAATATGAGACTTTGTAAGAAAAAACAAAAAAACAATTTCCGCTAACTTGTGCCAAAAAAAATATAAAATCTATGAACTCGCCATGCCCCTCAAAAGTGATCTTTATAGCGCCGCAGCGATTTTACGGTGTTTTTGCAGTGATCAGAAAAAAAAAAATTCGGTCACTGCGGTGGGGCGGACTGAAAGCAAGTGTGCGCACAAGATCAGGCCTGATTTTTTGTAGAGCCTATAGAACATGTCCTATTCTTGTCCGCAATTGCGAACAAGAAAAGGCATTTTCTATATAGTTCTGGCAGAGTGCGGATCCGCAAAATGCGGAAAGCAAATTGCTGGTGTCCGTGTTTTGCGGATCCGCAAAACACATACGGACGTCTGAATGGAGCCTTACAGGTGGGTGATCAGGGAGTCTATATGGGGTGATCAGGGGTTAATAAGTGACAGGGGAAGGGGGGTGTAGTGTGGTGATTGGTGCTACTTACAGAGCTGCCTGTGTCCTCTGGTGGTCGATCCAAGCAAAAGGGACCACCAGAGGACCAGGTAGCAGGTATATCAGACGCTGTTAAAAAAACAGCGTCTGATATACCTTTCAAGGGTTAAAAAAAAAAAAAAAAAAATCGCATCTACAGCTTGCCAGCGAATGATCGCCGCTGGCAGGATGTAGATCCACTTGTTTACCTTGCGATCCTGTGAACGCGCGCTCCTTTGTGTGCGCGTTCACAGGAAATCTCGGCTCACGCGAGATGACGCCTTTCGGTGTTAGTGTGACCTGGGAGAGCCGCCGCACTGACGCCTTTCGGCGTTCGTGTGACAGCAGATGGTTAATCCACCTATCAATGGAATATCTAGACAACCTCTTCCCTTTGTTCTTCCCTGAGAACTGAACTAGAAGACCATCAGACTTTCTGAAGTTTTTTGTGACCTCCAAGTATTTTAGAACCATACGTCTAACATCTAGGGTGTGAAAGGAACTCTCCCCGCAATTTTTTTGTTTATTACAAAAAGATGGGAGAATGATTGCTTGATCCCTGTGGCAGTCAGATACCACCTTGGGTAGGAACCCTGGATCTAGTCTGAGTACTATCCTATCTTCCAAGATTCTGAGATAGGGCTCCCTCATTGATACCGCCTGTATCTCACTCAGCCTCCTTGCAGACGTGATTGCAATCAGAAATGCAGTCTTAAAAGATAGAAATTTGAGCGGACAATCTTCCAGAGGTTCGAACTGACTCATGGTTAGGCAGTTTAAAACAATATTAAGGTTCCAGGAAGAAATTCGTGATTTTAGTGTGGGTCTCAGTCTTGCTGCTGCCCTCATGAATCTTCTGATTCACCTGTGGCTTGCTAAGTCCGCATCAAAGGAGCAGCTGAGTGCTGATACCTATACTTTTAGAGTAGATGGCCTAAGACCTAACTCTAGGCCCTGCTGGAGAAAATCTAAGATTTGTTAAATATTTGGTCTAAACAAGTTAGGTGAAGATTCCCCTGACCAAGAGCAGAACCTCTTCCAGATTTTCAGGTATATGGCCGATGTCACCTTTTTCTACTGGCCCTAAGTGTAACTATGACCTTATCTGAAAGTCCTTGACGTCTCAGTATTTCGACCTCAGGATCCAGGCTGTTAGCTTTAAGAATTCTGATGGGGATGTAGTATCGGCACTTGATGTAGAAGGTTTTTCCTGCGTGGGAAAGACCATGGCTGGGAGATTGAGATTCTTTTGAGGGAGGAGAACCAACTCCTTTTTGGCCAGAAGGATTCTTTAAAATACTCTCATAATAATTAATATTGGAGGAAATGCATAACACAGGTTCTAGTCCCATGTTGTGGCGAATGCATCTATCACCTAAAGATTGCCCCTGGGATGCAGGGAACAGAATCTGTTCACCGTTGTCTTTTGACGCAAACAAGTCTATGTCTGGTGTCCCCCATCTGTCTACTATCATCCTGAAGACTTGTGGATTTGGGGACCATTCTGTTTGGTCCAATGTGTGACGGCTGAGGTAGTCTGCTTTCTGATTGAGAGCCCCCTTGAGGTAAGTCGCCGAGATAGACCTCACATTCCTTTCCTCCCAGTGAAATATCTTGTTTGAAAGATCTAGAAGCTTCTTTGATTTTGTGCCTCCTTGATGTGAGAGGTAAGCCACCATCGTTGTATTGTCCGACAGTATCCTCAGGTGGCGATTCTAAAGGGTCTCTTCCGCCTCCTTTAAAGTTAACCACACTGCACTCAGCTCCCCGAAGTTTGAGTATTGGCTGCTTACCGAAAGGGCCCAGGAACCTTGGTAACAAGAGTCCCCAATTTTTGCACCCCAGCCCGACCGATTTGGACAAACGGAGACTTCCTCCAGGTCACTCCTTGTTAGTTTTGAGCGCGAATATTCGAATCGCGAATATCGCCACTTCGAAAATTCGAGAATATTTAGAATATAGTGCTATATATTCGTATTCAGGAATAGTGTTGATCGCGAATATTCTAATCACGAATTTATCGTGAATATCGACACTTAGCAACATCCCTAGCGACCAATAGGAAAGTTGCCTACCCCAAGTGTAGATCGCGAATATTCTAAATCGCGAATTTTTATCGCGAATATATTACATTGCTGATTTTCACAATCAAGTAAATGATGACGAGATCACGAATTCTCGAATTTATGGCGAATATTCTGCCCAAAATTTGTGAAATATCACAAATTCAAATATTGCTTATGCCGCTCATCACTACTCCTTGTGAGAGATTGTTGCTCACAAAGTCTGAATCTGGTCTGTGGGCAGGAAGGTGGTCTGTGACTGCGAGTCCAGGATGACTCCCAGGAACCGTACTCCAGCCCAGCTCCTTTAGAGTGGATAAAAAGGTGTCTCGATTTATTAGTAATTGATCTACCATATCTCCCACTAGTAGGAATTCGTCTAGATAGCGGCTCAGATTCCGCTCCCTCCGTCTCAAGAATTCAACCATCTCTATCACCAATTTGGTGAATATTGTGGGAGCCGAGGAAATTCCAAACGGAAGAGCCGAAAATGTAAAAAGGCAAGTGTTTCCCTGTTGGTCTTTTATGGTGAATCTTATAAATTTTTTGAGATTTGTGGTGGATTGGGATGCGATAGTACACGTCTTTTAAGTCCACAGTACACATCTATGCGTTCTTTTTTATTAGGGGAATTAGGGATCCTAGGGATTCCATCCTGAATTTCCTGTAAGCAATGTTCTTTTTTTACCAGAAAGAGACTGGCCCTGTTCTGAGACTGGGACCTGAATTACGACCCCTAGCCCTCTGAGGTCTTTGATACTCTGCCAAATGCCGCTCTGAGCTTTCCCCGACCCCAGATTTAATATAAAAAACCTCCTTGGGGGGGGACTAAAGAAAATGTCTATCTTGTAGCCCGCTCTGACTACTTCCTGGGCCCAGCGATTTGAAGTTATATTTTCCCAGCCAGAGTCTTTCCCCCACTCTGGCATCATTGTTTATGGCTGGGTTTACTCTGGGGGTTAAGGAGAAACCCTTTCCCTTTACCTCCTTTGGGGTAACTCCAGCAGCTTGACTTCACTTTCCCTCTGTAGGATCTCTCTTGTCCCTGAAAGGAACAAAAGGGAATTTTCCTCCTATAAGGTCTATCCTCTGGAAATCCCTTCTTTTTATCTGAAGCCTTTTCCAGGATCTCGTCTAAGACAGGCCCGAAGACGTATTCACCTGAAAAAGGGATAGAGCATAACTTAATTTTCAAAGTTTTGTCTCCTGACCAGGATTTCATCCAAAGGGCACGACGTGCCGCATTAGAAAGACCTGCATCCTTGGCAGAAAATCTGATGGACTCAGCAGAAGCATCCGCCAAAAAGGCCGTTGCCGATTTAAGGAGAGGGATAGAATTTATTATTTCCTCCCTGGGGGTCTTGTTCTTCAAATGGGATTCTAACTTGTTCAGCCAAAAGGTACATAGCCCTCACTACCGAGGTCACAGCGATGTTAGATTTGAGATTAAACATAGCTTATTACGCAAATCTTGGGAAGCTTCTATCAGCTTTCCCCTCCATGGAATCTCTTAATTGTGATGCGTCCTCAAAGGGCAATACGTTTTTTTTTTTTATTGACCTTGGCCACTCATACGTCTGTCTTAAGGATCTCGTCAAATAGTTTTGACTCTGCCGGATCAAACAACAGGCGGTTCTTAAATTCTCTGGACACCCCTAGCCTCTTCTCAGGGTCCAACCATTCTTCTAAGATCATATCCACAATGTTTTTATTAATTGGGAATACTCTGGCTCTTTTTGTCCTTAGACCCCCCAACATTTCCTCCTGAATAGAGTGAGGTTTTTGAACGTCCTCCACCCCCATGGTGGCTTTTAGGATATTCGACATCTCGTCGGAGGCAAAGTAGAATTTTTTTACTGCCCTCAGGGATCTCTCCTTCTGAAAGAGTATCTTCCTCCTCCCACTGTCTGGAAGAGGAAGCATCTTCACCCATGCATTCTGAATCAGAAGAGGAGGGTGGAATTATTATTTGCCTCTTTGGAGGGAAAGGTCCTTGGTCAGATTCCGACATCTGAGATAATGAAGCCTTGACCTCCTCCTGGATCATGGAACGTACCTCATCCTCTTGACACACGTTCCTCTTGGACTATATTAGAAATGCATTCTTTACAGATCTTTTTGGGGTATCCTTCTGGTAACCTTTCAAACATGAAATGCATTTTGCAGGGTTTTTTTTTTGTTTCTTCTGAGCCTCTTTAGATACAGATGAAGCAAGAACAGACCAGATTTAAACAGATGGACTTATGTAATGCAACTAGGTGCACCATCGCCGTGCACGATAATCAGAGAGGAACCCTGAACATTATGAAGGGTGATCCCCAACCCCAAATGAGTGTCATAGAAAAAGACAATCCCCGCAGGGAACTTACAGGAGGCTGAGTAGGAGCATCAAGCTCTCTGGGCAATTGTGGTTTCGGGCTTGACATCTCTGAACAAGAGTCCTCAGATCAGTCAACACGCTGCTCCTCGCTTTTCTGGCCGGCATTTGAATGCCGAGAACCACCGCGCGTCGCCCGCCTCCTACATCACTTCCTAGACGCACCGGAAGTGACGTCATCCAAGACGCTAACGTGCCGGGCGCTCTCTTTAGCTTAAGCCACCAGGGCCATGAGGAGGACGCTACCCCGGGAGCAGACTCCGGATCAACCGGAGCGAGCCCTCCCGTCTCTCCCCTGCCCAGCATTGGTACCAGACTGCTGGCGAGCAGGGAAGCACCACATGTCCAGCGGTTCAAAGATAAGTGCCACAGCACCTACTCCTTACCGGGAGATCCACACCAAATAAACGCCAAACTTCTTTCTTCATTTCCCTGACCCACAGGTAGACCTTTCTCTGCCCTGGCCTCTGAAGGGACAGGAAACACTGGTGTATGGTGGAAGGGTGGGCCTTTCTAAACTTTCTCTGTTCCTGCCCCTACAGAAGTCAAGGGTCAATCTCCTTGTGGCCGTCGTGGTGATGATATGGAAAAATAAAATAACCGGTAAGTGTAATTAGCATTTTTCCCCTCACCCATCACACTATACGATGAAATAGAATATCCCGTTGGAAGGGACGTTTGAAAGTTCTTATAGCAAGAAGACCCCAAGCGACCCGAGGAAGCAGAGGGAACCCAAGGTTAACGAGAGGTCCAAGCTAAAGAAACTAGTCTAAGACAACAACAAAAAAATAACAAAAAAAATATTCATAAACACACTTAAAACATTTATTTTTATTTTTAGAAAGGTTCTTATTTTGACCAAAACTTAAAGGGAACCTGTCACCTGGATTTTGGGTATAGAGCTAAGGCCATGGGTTGCTAGATGGCCGCTAGCACATCCGGAATACCCAGTCCCCATAGCTCTATGTGCTAAAAAAAATGATTTGATACATATGCAAATTAACCTGAGATGAGTCCTGTCCCCGACTCATCCAAGGGACAGGACTCATATCAGGTTAATTTGCATATGTATCAAATATTCTTTTACACAATAAAAGCACACAGAGCTATGGGGACTGGGTATTGCGGATGTGCTAGCGGCCATCTAGCAACCCATGTCCTCAGCTCTATACCCCAAATCCCGGAGACAGGCTCCCTTTAAGATGTCTACTGTATTCCAACCGAGTTCTTTCATGCAGAATACATTGCAGGACTGATGCTTGGATCCAATATCTCCTGGAGGCCTTTTCTCTTTCATTTCTGTAACGTCTTCCAGAAGTACTTCAGACGCCAAAATCTCCACACTTCCTTGCAATTTGACAACTGTGCGAGAACCCTACACGTGGCATCTATTTAGTAAAAGGAGCCCATGGGTCAACACCATTGGACCCTTCAGACCTCCAAGTGTCAACACCACAGGAACGGACCCCAGCAGACACCCACCAACTCTCCAGGGACAATTTATAAGGTTTTGCTTCTGTAGGTCACCCAGACTTCATATACTCCAGTCCATGCTCCTACTCCCAACCAGCAGTATTACAGGGCTGTACTGGCGCACCATAGGTCCTTCAGGCCATTCAGACTTAGTTCAATGGAGTTCACGATGGATCTGTCTTGGCTATGTTAAACATAATACAACCGGATCCATTCATAACGGATGCAGGCTGTTGTATTATCAGAACGGAAGTGTTTTTTGCTGATCCATGATTATTCTAGCAAAAAAAAAAAAAGAAGTGTGAAAGTAGCCTAATTTATAAGATATGTGCAAGTGGTTGAACTGTATCTTTTGAATCCAAGTCATAAGAGTAAAACAAATAAGAGACGACTGTCTGAAAGCACCACTAGAGGAAGCGCATTCCATACAGATTTCTTCAGCTGCCATTGATCAGAATAACAATTGTCTACGGTAAGCGCCCCCTAGTGGTGACTATCATTTCACCTTCTTCAAATTTGTATTAGTATTACATGACTCCAGCTCAGCACTTCAGAACCCTACGGACCTTGCTGATTAGAAAGAAGGGATGACACAGTCAGCTTTTATATAAACCAACCTGTATTTTTAAGCACAGAGCACATAATCCCTCCGACCAGCATGAACACAAGAAACACATGGTAGCAGCCACTGTAAACCGTGAACTATTTAACAGGGATGACCAGGATTAGAAAATCAGGTCTGCTTTTTTTTTTTTTTTTTTTATCCATGGGCCTTGTCAGTTACTACAGGTTAGCGTTATTCTGTTGAATAGGGCACAGCTGGTTACCAGACATCAGCCATATTTCTCTAATCCTAGACATCCCCTTTAAGTCCCAAGTATGTACAACATGGCAGAAGTGGTCCAGGGAAGCAGCAAAGGAGGGGTTGGAGGATGGAATGTGTCTTTTAGTTGCCAAGTGTCCTTTACTGCAGAGATCAGGAACAGGGGACGGGGGTCTCGAATGAGGTTTGAGGTCCCAGGGTGACCGCATGATCCAACTATTCACAGCTCTTAGGGTTCCACTTGAGTCTCGTATGGAGTCCTTCTAGCTACGGCTGCTGCAAGCACAAGAGGAATAAAGGAGTTACATTAATATACATATATAATATGTATACATATAAGGCCTCATGCACACGACCGTTGTGTGCATCCGTGGCCGTTGTGCCGTTTTCCGTTTCTTTTCGCGGACCCATTGACTTTCAATGGGTCCGTGGAAAAATCGGAAAATGAACCGTTTTGCAGCCGAGACCGTGATCAGTGTATCCTGTCCGTCAAAAAAATAAGACCTGTCCTATTTTTTTGACGGACAACGGTTCACGGACCCATTCAAGTCAATGGGTCCGTGAAAGAACACGGATGCACACAAGATTGGCATCCGTGTCCGTGATCCATGGCCGTAGGTTACTTTCATACAGATGGATCCGAAGATCCGTCTGCATAAAAGCTTTTTCAGAGCTGAGTTTTCACTTCGTGAAAACTCAGATCCGACAGAATATTCTAACACAGAGGCGTTCCCATGGTGATGGGGACGCTTCAGGTTAGAATATACTGAAAAACTGTGTACATGACTGCCCCCTGCTGCCTGGTAGGTGCTGCCAGGCAGCAGGGGGCAGACCCCCACCCCCCCTTGTAGTTAACACATTGGTGGCCAGTGCGGCCGGCCCCCCGCCCTCCCTCCCCTGTAGTTAACTCATTGGTAGCCAGTGGGCCCCCCCCCTCCCTCCCCTGTAGTTAACTCATTGGTAGCCAGTGGGCCCCCCCCCTCCCTCCCCTGTAGTTAACTCATTGGTAGCCAGTGGGCCTCCCCTCCCTCCCCTGTAGTTAACTCATTGGTAGCCAGTGTGCCCTCTCCCCTCCCTCCCCCTCCTAATTAAAATCTCCCCCCCTATCATTGGTGGCAGTGGAGAGTACCGATCGGAGTCCCAGTTTAATCTCTAGGGCTCCGATCGGTAACCATGGCAACCAGGACGCTACTGAAGTCCCGGTTGCCATGGTTACTTAGCAATTTGTATAAGCATTATACTTACCTGCGAACTGCGATGTCTGTGACCGGCCGGGAGCTCCTTCTACTGGTAAGTGACAGGTCTGTGCGGCGCATTGCCTAATGATCTGTCACTTACCAGTAGGAGGAGCTCCCAGCCAGTCACAGACATCGCAGCTCGCAGGTAAGTATAATGCTTATACAAATTGCTAAGTAACCATGGCAACCGGGACTGCAGTAGCGTCCTGGTTGCCATGGTTACCGATCGGAGCCCCAGCGATTAAACTGGGACTCCGATCGGTACTCTACACTGCCACCAATGATAGAGGGGGAGATTTTAATTAGGAGGGGGAGGGAGGGGAGAGGGCCCACTGGCCACCAACGAGTTAACTACAGGGGAGGGAGGGGGGCCCACTGGCCACCAATGAGTTAACTACAGGGGAGGGAGGGGGGCCCACTGTCTACCAATGAGTTAACTACAGGGGAGGGAGGGGGGCCCACTGGCCACCAATGAGTTAAAAACAGGGGGGGGGGGGGGCAGTCATGTACACTTTTTTTGTATATTCTAACCTGAAGCGTCCCCATCACCATGGGAACGCCTCTGTTAGAATATACTGTTGGATCTGAGTTTCACGATCTAACTCATATCCGACAGTATATTCTAACATAGAGGCGTTCCCATGGTGATGGGGACGCTTCAAGTTAAAATATACCATCGGATTGGAGAAAACTCTGATCCGATGGTATAAAAGGGACTCCTGACTTTACATTAAAAGTCAATGGGGGACGGATCCGTTTGCAATTGCACCATATTGTGTCAACGTCAAACGGATCCGTCCCCATTGACTTGCATTGTAATTCAGGACAGATCCGTTTGGCTCCGCACGGCCAGGCGGACACCAAAACGACTTTTTTTTTCATGTCCGTGGATCCTCCAAAAATCAAGGAAGACCCACAGACGAAAAAACGGTCACGGATCACGGACCTACGGACCCCATTTTTGCGGACCGTGAAAAAATACTGTCGTGTGCATGAGGCCTAATAGACATACACCTATTGTTCCTTTATATGGCCTCCTATGAACAGTCAGGGTCTAGTTCCTACTGTGATCTGCATTTTCGTTATGGCGATCTTGCAGGGGTTGTTGGTGCTGCCACAAGCTCCGTCAAGGGTTTTATTACAGGAGGTAACTCTGATCCCAGGCAGTGTAACCCCTTGGATATCACTGGCAGTAGTGACTGTGGCATCTAAGTAGTTAGACAAAGTGAAGGGGTTGCATCTGAAGGACAGCAGTCCCGTGCAGTTCTTGTATATGTCTCCACTGAGGCCACTGACTGGCGGTCATAGGGTTGTGCATGCAACTTCATCAAATCAGGTCAAGCTTTGACAGAAGAAGCAGCGCTGGAACAGTGAGACTGTCAGAAAGGGAGTTTTTTTTGCATAAAAATTTAAAATAAAGTCCAGGCAATCAAAATTTTTATGTCTTTAGACAACGCCTTTACTTCACAAACAGTATGCAACGAGCACCCTTTAGTGGTAGATGGAGGCCACGTGGCCTAGGTGCAGCTAAGCCCCAGTGAAGTGAATGGGGCTGAGCTGTGATACCAAGCACAGGCGCTATACAATGGACGGCGCTACGTGGCCTAGGTGCAGCTAAGCCCTACTGAGAGCACCTGGTGACGTCTCAAACAGCTGATTAGCGGGGACCCAGGTGAAGGACCCCAACAATCCGATACTGAGGACCTATCCAAAAGGAAATAAATAAATAAATAAATAAATAAAACAAAACCCCTTTAAGAAACCCTCAGCTGAGATGGGTATTAGGTTTGTATGGATTGACTACAGTCAGCCACTAGGGGAGGTTAGTGGCCATTTCCTACTGCCTGATCTCTAATAGTGTAAAAGCGAAAAAATAAAAAAATAATCAGGATTTTGCTAAATTGTCTGTTTATAGCCGCTCCGGTCCTCAGATGTAACCAACGCACCCCTCGCAGTGAAAAGACTGACAAATGCTTTCACCAATGCATAGCATACTACAGGCATACAGGTACAACACTGACCCCTGCTGCATCCCTGAAGAAATGCACTCAATTACGTTTAAAGACACAGGGAGCAGGGTTTGAGGGGTGGGGTATGATACCAGGATTCAAAGGACACCAATCCCTGAGTCATGCTCCGCCCCCTCAGGCCCTGCATGTTGCTGCTATCCCCTTCATCTGGATATTGGAGGCCTGTGTATAGAGCGCAGGTGAAGTAGAATCATACGGCACCTACACTGCTGGTATCACAGCTCGTCATGGTCTTCTGGTGGGATTTCTACTGGATGTTGACAGGCGGCGGGAGTGAAGAACTCCATAAGGTACTCGCAGCGACTGGGCTCTGAGGTGGACGTGACGACGGTTTCCTTCCCGCAGTACAGCTTCACCTGCAAAAACAGATAAATGAAGGAGAAAGGATGAATGAAGGAGAAAGCAATGGCAAAACTGTTACTCCTATAGCTCAGGTTCCTGACATACTGTACATAGAATCTACATTGTGTCACCCTGTGGTGGGAGGAGCAGACCCCATGTCACATAGCTCCTCCTCCTGTCTGTGTCACCCTGTGGTAGGAGGGGCAGACTCCACATCACATAGCTCCTCCCTCCTGTCTGTGTCACCATGTGTAGGGAGGCGCAGACTCCATGTCACATAGCTCCTCCCTTCTATGTGCGTCACCCCATAGGGAATGGGGGCAGATACCATTAGATCACTCACCTGTGTAGACCTGTTTGGTCCCTGCCAACAGGCTGTTCCCTGTTCATATTTCATTGAACCAAATTTATCATTTTCTGGTCCTGACCAGAATCCCCAAGTTCTGTAGAAGACAAAAATCATCAGAAAAACCATCACAGATCCACTTAACACAATGAGAAAGCCGAATTTCACAACCAAACCCTCTCACCCCAGATTAGTCTCCGATCCTCCAACCTTCGGTTTCTGTGTCACACGATTAAATGGGCACAAGCGATAAACATACCTAAGAAAGCAAATCACAGAACATCACTCACTAGTAACATACAAACACAAGCAATATCTAAAATTCAGCAATTTATATATACCACAGCTACTAATAACCCCATCCTGCCAATGCAGAACACTCACTCGCTTGTTGAAAGTTCATAGCACTGCGCATAGAGATAAGAAAACTCTCCATGTGGTCCAAAATCCTGTGAAATCTCCTTCTCCAGACTCCTAAATACAAGACAAACAGGTCAAAGCTCTATCAGAGAGCTGACAAAAGTTATATTATAGAAGGATCAGGAGCCGGGATACTGTAATAAGATGTTACAGGGTAATAAGAAGATCAGGAGCCGGGTTACTGTAATAAGATGTTACAGGGTAATAAGAGGATCAGGAGCCAGGTTACTGTAATAAGATGTTACAGGGGTAATAAGAGGATCAGGAGCCGGGTTACTGTAATAAGATGTTACAGGGTAATAAGAGGATCAGGTGCCAGGTTACTGTACTAAGATGTTACTGGGGTAATAAGAGGATCAGGAGCCGGGTTACTGTAATAAGAGGATCAGGTGCCAGGTTACTGTAATAAGATGTTACAGGGTAATAAGAGGATCAGGTGCCAGGTTACTGTAATAAGATGTTACAGGGTAATAAGAGGATCAGGTGCCAGGTTACTGTAATAAGATGTTACAGGGTAATAAGAGGATCAGGTGCCAGGTTACTGTACTAAGATGTTACAGGGGTAATAAGAGGATCAGGAGCCGGGATACTGTAATAAGGTGTTACAGGGGTAATAAGAGGATCAGGAGCCGAGTTACTGTAATAAGATGTTACAGGGTAATAAGAGGATCAGGAGCCGGGTTACTGTAATAAGATGTTACAGGGGTAATAAGAGGATCAGGAGCCAGGTTACTGTAATAAGATGTTACAGGGGTAATAAGAGGATCAGGAGCCGGGTTACTGTAATAAGATGTTACAGGGGTAATAAGAGGATCAGGGGCCGGGTTACTGTAATAAGATGTTACAGGGTAATAACAGGGTCAGGAGCCGGGTTACTGTACTAAGATGTTACTGGGGTAATAAGAGGATCAGGAGCCGGGTTACTGTAATAAGATGTTACAGGGTAATAAGAGGATCAGGAGCCGGGTTACTGTAATAAGATGTTACAGGGTAATAGGAGGATCAGGAGCTGGGTTACTGTAATAAGATGTTACAGGGTAATAAGAGGATCAGGAGCCGGGTTATTGCATACTTGATTGTATCGTCGATTTCTCTCAGGGATTTTTCTGCTTCATTGAATTGATTACGCGCCACTTCAGCAGCTGGAATAAAGACAATACGGGCTCAGGAAGGAGGCTAGAAGTAGTAGTGCACCATTAGTTACATGACGGGTAATGTCACTCACCATCTATCAGAGCCTGGGTGGCCTCATCGTAAGGTGGCATCTCCACCTCTTCTACATCTGACTTGCTTGGTGGAGCCTGTGATAAATAAGAGGAGTGTCTCTCACAGCCTTACTCTTAGTAATTTTCAGTCTACCCACAAGTACCTCTTGCAAACTGCCGTCTAATATATACAGACACAGAACAGAAATGTCTACTGTTTACTTCTGTTTCCTAATTTCCATCATTATAGATTTTAGGGATCACTCCAGATCCCATAAAGAATAATTTGGCCCCATCATTATCCCAGTAGAGGGCCACTACTATGGCATGCTAGCTGAATACAGATTTATTAGTTTCCCATTGAAGGCAATAACAAATCTGTCTCTGGTAAGCTCATTAGTGCCCCCTTGTGGTGGCTCCGGGAAGGCAGAATTTTATCAAGTAACTGTGCTCACTGTGTGATAGTCATCCGAGTCGTCATCATCATCTTCGTCATCTCCCTCTTCCACATCATCATCCTCATCTTCAGGGGGGATTTCTGGGTGGCTTTCTGTTCCCTCCTCTACTGGAGGTAACGGAAGGACATCATTCTGGCAAACAAGAACCCCAAGTCAGACCTCAACATCGCACAGCAGCTACAATCTATGCTCCAAAATGATTAGGTCAGCACCTACCGCTGACTTGAACTTTTCTTTAATTTGTGGCCACACAGACTCTTGGAAGGAGGCAACATCCACTGAGTATGAACCTCCGAGAAGATCCTGTGGCAGAAGAAAGTTGAAGAGGATGTAAATGGTTGTCCGGGATTAGAAAAACATGCCTGCCTTCTTCCAAAAGCATTGCCACACCTGTCTACGGGTTGTGTCTGGTACTGCAACTCCGCTCCATTAAAGTGAATGGGGCTGGCTGCAATACCCCACACAACCTGTCGAATAGTGTGGCACTGCATACCCAAAGCAAGGTAGCTGGAAAAATGATTATGGTAGTATTCCAGGCGCTGACATGTGTATCCACGGAATGCGTTCGCCGAGCCATAAGCTCGCGCATGCGCCGTGGATACACATGTCGGCGCCTGGAATCGGCCTCACAGGACGCACTGCACATGCGCCAGCCGGCAATGAGGAGTGAGTAAATTAGCTGTGGGGCTGTGCTGGGCTCCAGGAGAAGGGGCGCGTCTGGTCTCCAACGGCCAGAGGGACAGCCCCTTGGGCTCCTTACTCAGGTGATTACCATATTAATTAAAGCAATTTTCTAGACAAAGGACAACACTTAGGCCCCTTTCACACGGGCAAGTATTCCGCGCGGGTTCAATGCGCGAGTTGAACGCATTGCACCAGCACTGAATCCCGACCCATTCATTTCTATGGGCCTGTGCACACGAGCGGTGATTTTCACGCTTCACTTGTGCGTTGCGTGAAAATCGCAGCATGCTCCTCTTTGTGCGTTTTTCATGTAACGCAGGCCCCATAGAAATGAATGGGGTTGCGTGAAAATCGCAAGTATCCGCAAGCAAATGCGGATGCGGTGCGATTTTCACGCACGGTTGCTAGGAGACGATCGGGATGGAGACCCGATCATTATTATTTCCCCTTATAACATTGTTATAAGGGAAAATAATAGCATTCTGAATACAGAATGCATAGTACAATAGCGCTGGAGGGGTTAAAAAAAATAAATGAATAATAATTTAACTCACCTTAATCCATTTGCTCATGCAGCCGGCATCTCTTCTGTCTTCTTTGCTGTGTGCAGGAAAAGGACCTGTGGTGACGTCACTCCTGTCATCACATGGTCTGTCACATGATCTTTTACCATGGTCATGGATCATGTGATGACCGGAGTGATGTCACCACAGGTCCTGTTCCTGCACACAGCAAAGAAGGAGACAGAAGAGAAGCCGGGCTGCGCGATCAAGTGGATTAAGGAGAGTTAAAATTATTATTTTTTTTAAATGTAACCCCTCCAGCGCTATTGTACTATGTATTCTGTATTCAGAATGCTATTATTTTCCCTTATAACCATGTTATAAGGGAAAAATAATACCATCTACAGAACACTGATCCCAAGCCCGAACTTCTGTGAAGAAGTTCGGGTACCAAACATGCCGATTTTTCTCATGCGTGTGCAAAACGCATTACAATGTTTTGCACTCGCGCTGAAAAATCGCGAATGTTCCCGCAACGCACCCGCACATTTTCCCGCAACGCCCGTGTGAAAGGGGCCTTAGGGTAGTAATACTAGTATATTTTAATACAAAACGAGCAGACTTATGTGATGATGTTTAAAGCTCTGTCACTAAAATCCAGGTGACTGAATCTCTTTAAATTTCTCTGGGAGGTGAATCGATTAAAAAACTGTGAATTGGACATTTTTATTTTATTCCAGTCACGTCATTCACCATATAGGGTACTTTTATATTTTAAAGGGGTTATCCAATTTCTGAAACAGCCCCCCCATGTACCATGCCCCTCACAGGTAATATACTTACCATGCTCCCTACGCCGCTCCTGGTCCCCGCATCTAGTTTCGGGGGGAGGGCAGGGGTTTGGTAGAGCAGCCAATGACGAGCTTCCCTAGCATCACCCGCGATGCTAGGAAGGCTCGTCCCCGTCTGCCATTGGCTGCTTCCAGCAACCCCCCCCCCGGATGTTTTTATATGTGTACAGTGAGAAGCAGCAGCGGCGGTGCAGGGATCAGAAGCGGGGTAAGTATATTACCTGTGAGGGACCTGGCACATGTGGGGGGGGGGGGTCAGAAATTGGATAATCCCATTAATAGTATTGGCATTTACAGACGTTGCAAAGCCTACGATTCTCATTTTTTATTTTAGGGATAGGGGTTATTTTTTTGTAAAAAGCTTCAGACCCACTTGGACTTAACATGCAATTATCAGATTGCCATTTCTATTCATTACTGAATAGAAAATTCAGAATATTCCAATGCAGTGCTGACACCTGCAGGTCTGCACTGGAATATACCAGTAGTAGGCCAGGAAGCCTTGTGTAGGCTTCGGCCTATTACTACTAAGGAATGCCTTCCCAGAGCTCAGAAAGCAATCCGGAACCGGGAGCGCGCACTCCCAGATGGGAAATGTGAGGCCCCGGGTGTTGGCTGTGTGAAACAGCGGCCACCCTGCAGTTACAGCACCCGCTTCACATCTTTTAAGACCCTACTGCCGACACATATGGCCGTACGGCAGTAGGGAAGTGGTTAATGCTTGGCACAACCCCTTTAAGACTGATCTTTCTAAACACTTTGGGGCAGATTACCATGGCTTTAGTCAAAAGAAGACGGGCGTAAGATGCTCCAAATTTACTAATAGTCACATACGTCTAAACAAATCTGGCACATCTTCTGGCAGCCCGTGTGCCGCAAACCCAAACGTACGTCAGCTAGGAGGCGTACGTTCCAGCTATAGTTTACGCTCATTTTCTAGCCTAAATTATGCTAAATCTGTAGGGGCGGCAGAGGCCCAGACACACTCTGTTAGGGCTCATTCACATGACTATATATTGGAGTCCACATCCGTTCCGCAATTTTGCGAAAAGGATGTGGACCCATTCATTTCAATGGGGCCGTAAAGGATAAGGACAGCATACTGTGTGCATCCTTACTTCCGTTACGTGGCCTTGCAAAAAAGATAGAACACGTCCTATTCAAGCTGTACCCACTTTTTTGGGGGAAAGCAGAAAAAACTTTTTCATGACAGAAAACTGGGGTACAAGCCATGGTAAATTGCTCACAGTAAAACGGCTAGGAATATGTGCCGCACACAGCTCCGTCCATGGGCCTCACCTGGGATTCCTTGTCGGACAATGAACCATCCCCATCGGCATCTAGCTCGGTGTGAGAGAGCAGCTCCGGCGCCGACAGCCTATCCAAAACACATACACACAATGACTGTGGGATCAGACTACACACGGGACTTGTTTGTAGTCTGTAACCATGGAGACAAAGAAGTCTGCATAGGAGCTGTATACACAAGAACTGCAAGAGATTTATCAAGCTCAACCGTGATCATTTGTCTTTGCACTCACATTCCATCTGAATCCTGGTCGAGCTCAGAAAACACTTCCAGGGAGCGTTTCTTCTCCAGAGCCGCCTTCTCCACCTCCCTCCGCTCTGCAATACCGAAAGATAGATCCATTAAAGGACAGCACACCGCTACGACCATCACGAGATGAGACAGGCCACAGAACGTCACCTTCCCACGCTTGCTTGTGGGCATCCTTTGCTTCCTTCTCCGGCTTCTCTGCCGACTCCTTCTCGGCGAGCAGGGTGTCCACCAGTGTCTGCACGCTCAGCCGCTTCTCTGCCAGCTCCTGCAGCTTCACCTGCGCCAGAAATAAGGAGTATAGCGGTCAACGCGTCATGACCCTTTATTAGCCCCTAGACCAGTGCCACTACGACGCTCCCATAAGGGTGAACGCTAGATGCCAGTGTGATAGGGACATGGATGGCTACTGTTAAACATACCAACATGATGCCATTCTGGGGGCTTCACTGCCAACTTTCATGTGACCTGCCAACCGTGTGCAAGCAATATAAATTTTTCACTCTCTTGCGGGGGGGGGGGGAGAGGGAAGTATCAAAACTAGTACTTGCTCATGGCAACCAATCACATTCCAATTCTCTGTTTTTTAAAGGCCCTATGGAAAATGAAAGCAGTGCCCTGATTGGTTGCCCTGGGTGACTACTTGCATCTCTAGCACAGAAGGGAATCTTATAAGATGGCTCTTGAAAGGGTTTTGGGAGATTTTTTAACCGATGACCTGTCCTCATGATAGGTCATTAGTATCTGATCGGTAGGGGTCCAACACCCAGGACCTCCACCGATCAGCTGTATCAGAAGGCACCGGCGCTTTAGCGTCATGGCCTT